>NC_133529.1:33722244-33884227 GCF_048544455.1 Silene latifolia | reverse complement strand
TGTTACCCCATAATTTGCTCAATTTTATTTTTCTGAGTTCTTTTACTGTTTGTTTAGGCTTTTTTGAAGTGACATTGTCTTCTGATAGCGGATGTATCCGTCTGCTATTTGATGATCTATATGTCATCGTCTTTTGGTATTAATATCGCACGTAAAGATTAGCAACACCTAAGTTAATACCCTAAGGCTTGCAGCTGATGGCAAGTCCAGCTGACTCAGTCAAAGTGCGATTACAAGCTGATGATTCCCGGGCAAGCCAACGTCTACAGCGCTTATACTCCGGCCCAACTTATGCCCTAAGAAAACTCATTCAAGTCGAGGGAATCTGTGGGCTTTGTAGATGGGTGTTCCCGAATATGCGGGGAGCTATACATGCATTCACAACTAAAATGAAAAAATAAAAGCAAATTCATACTTAATCAAATAATTATTCGGAAAAAAAAAATTATATCGTAAACAGACAAAATAAAATACACGTCATCATACAGATTTATTTGGATCACATTTTCTTAGTTATAGTGATAAATATAAATCTGAAATGAGAATGAAACCTTATCTATTAGTAGACATCGGTCTATTACGAAAGTTATAGAGATACACATGTTATCCATATGGCGTTACACATAAATGTGCTTTATCTCGAAAATAGTTATTTCGAACACGTCATTTTACTTAAAGTGTAAAGCCTTCCACGTGGCATACAAATGCCAAAAAAAAAAAGCTTCCACATCATTTAACATGCAGAAGAATTTTTCTATAAATACAAAGCAAAGCCTCACAGATAGGTAAAAAGTACTTGCATAAGATCATTTCCTATGGGTAAAACTTCTTCTCAAATCCTTTTAAATTAACTTTCAAAAACATTCCTTCTTGTAACATACTTATGCTTTACTATTACGGTTTGGTTTACTTTTTTTGTTTATAGACTCACTTTAAATATTTTACATGTTTCAAATGCATCGGAAATCGAGCGATGTCCGATGGAGGTAAATCTGAAGATTATATTAAACGATTTACTTAAACAACTTCATCTACCTGTAGATGAATTTGGCATCTACGCAGCAACGAAAGACGAGTTAAGAGCCTACGTTCAAATACGTGGACTTAGTTCTCGTTCGGAAAGTGTTAAATTTATAGGATCGCCTTCAGAGCTTGTCGGTATGTCGCAACAGAGTTGCTCAAGAAAAGCTATTAAATTTCTTAAGGACTTATATGGGTTTGACGTCGTCGAATATAACTACTACAGCCTAAAGATACTTGACCAGAACTATAACACGCTAAAACAAGCGTACTACA
This sequence comes from Silene latifolia, assembly GCF_048544455.1. Taxonomy (NCBI): domain Eukaryota; kingdom Viridiplantae; phylum Streptophyta; class Magnoliopsida; order Caryophyllales; family Caryophyllaceae; genus Silene; species Silene latifolia. The sequence goes on along the minus strand of NC_133529.1, from coordinate 33,882,931 downwards.
CAGCTACCAGGCATGAAATCGCTCCCGAAATTGAGCTTCTGTCCATTTCGGACGACGACTGAATGTCAACCTTCTCCACATCAGTTCAAAATTAATAATATAATAATGTAAATAATTATAGGGATCCAATAAATGTATAATATATCCTATGTGTGTTGTTTGTATATATAAATGTTTAAAAATACTAGTTAATAATGCTAGGCGGGATTGAATCGAGATTGAGCGTGTGGAAGTACAAGGCGAAATGACACTGTTAATAATGCGTAATAAAAGTGTAAAATCATGTCACATGTTTTGTCTTATAGTGTGCGGAATGTAACACATAAGTAGTCAAGGTGATTCATAGGGAAAAACAAAACGTTAAACCAATTTGGTGGAACTAAGCGGAATGAAGCAAGTCGGTAGTGTATAGAAAGGCGCATACTCATAGTAAGCATCATTTTATAATCAGTTGCCTTAATCGGAAAAAAAAAAACACGCCTTTTGAGACACCTAAGTAAATTTGTTTCATATTCAAGAAGAGTAAGAATGTCTTCTTCCTTGACGGGTCCCTTGACGTTCCTCGTGATGAAATAGTTTTGGTCATCCAAGAACTTAACCCTAACTTGAGTCACCTGGCCCCTTGATCCTGTACAGCCCATAATTTTAATGACAGCATACTTGGTTACGGAATCCATTCTACAGTTTCATAAAACAATATACAATCAGCATTCAACAAGTACTATGCAAACGATCACACAAGCATAAAGAGTTGCAATTTGTTGTTTCCACAATATAACTACCTATTGACTATAAGATTAAACAACCGAGATACCCCCAAACAACTGATAGCACAGGATAGTATTAAAAAGATCAGCAGAGCCAAAAGCTAAAACTTTCTCTCTTCATTTAGATTCAGTACATATTCATTTCAAGAACATGTTCAAACAACAAATGTCAAAAATATAACTTACTTATTGGCGTACTCCATTCTACGATTTCATAGTACCATATATAATCAGCAAGTACTATACAAAAATGCGCACAAGCATATAAAGATATAATTTTTTGTCGTTTCCACAAAATAACTATTGGCTATACAAGACTAAACAACTCAGATATCCTGAAATCAAATGATAGCATGGAACGGTATTAAAAAGAACAAAGCCAAAGCTCGTGCTTCCTTTCTCTCTTCATTTAGATTAACTATATTTTGTTTCCGAGAAGACGCTTGAAACTTCAAATCGTTACCAATTTATCACTGATATCACATTTACTTTTGAGTCAAATTGACTATTAAGGACAAAATTACCCTTTCAAAAGTATGCATGTGGGTTATCTAACGGCATGTCACTAAGGCCGGGTGGGGGACTGGGAGAATGAGGATAGTCGAACAGGTAAACTATAAGCATACCCGCCCCACGACCCATCATGGATACCAATAATCGACTTGTACCCGCCTGGTTGGTGAAAATAGGAAAATTATACCAGACCCACTACCTGCTACACCCACCAAATCATTCAGCAACATTTCAACAACACAATGCATAACACAAGATCTTAATAGCTAATACCCCCGTCCTGATCATTTGTTTACCTTTTATATTCTTTGTGAGGGGTATTTTAATGAAAAGTAAACAAATGATTTGGACTGAGGGAGTAATAATCAGTAGCTCCTCAATGTTCATACAAATTCATAACGTTTAAAAACTCAAAACCAACACATCTCTTGGCCCTCCAGTGCCAGTGCTATCAACAACAAAACTGAGATTTAAAGTCAAATATGACATGAAAAATTGAATAACATCCAAAGTATTTGGTATAAGCTATTTAAGTAAACATGCTTCAACAACAAAGATCAAAAAAGAGAACTATGTGAGGGTAGAGAAGTCGAAAGTGCAGCAGTAAAAGTACAAAAGTACAGGCAACGAGGGGAACATCAACTCACGGTAAAACCTGTTTACCAAACCGCTAAGTTACTGCAGAAAAACAAATTAGAGCTGCTCATCTTCCATACAAAATGCTAAGTTGATAACATGTGTTTATGTACCTTAGTGCTTCCACTTAGTCTAACTTCAGATAGCCATCCATTGTCAGCATTATGCATTCCCTCAAGTGTCAATTTTGTTCGCCGGCTGAGACAGACACGAATACATGATAATATTTGCAAACAGCCGCAGTGGCATCACTCAAAAAATAACCCTTCCCTCTACCAATCTACCTAAAAACAAAGAGGCATTATCTACGATCTATTGGAGATCTCTATGGAATTCTAGTTTAGAAAAAAAATGCCCTCATCCAAGCAAGTGGGCAGTTAACTGTCTTCCTTAAACTTTTAATAAAGACATGGAGAGATGATTTACAGTAGTTATGTGTCAAATGAAGTAAACAACAACAAAGCTCAAAAATTGATAAAACTATTAACCAGGTGCACCTCTTCAAATCGTGACACCTCAATCATTTGGCGTAAACTTATAACTAAATACTTCAGAGCAATGCATTTACTCTTAGAATAATATTTAGTAACATTTTCATGAATCGGCGTAACATCACGAATTCACGACCATAAAACCAACTGAGTTCGAAGTTTAAAGTCATAAGGATGTATGACTGTCAAACCCTGTTATTTCTCCACTCTACTGCAATAAAGGCTAAAAAGATCACGCATAAGAATAACTTAATAATTACAATGTGTCAATGACAATGGTAAATTGCGGGGTATGGTTGTAAAGAGGGAGGTCCGGGTGTACACTGCATTCCCCTATAAGCAACTAAGAGACTATAACATCATGGATTAAAACAACAAAGCAAATGTGAGACAGCGAGAGAGCATATTTTATTATTCAAAGAATTAGTTACCGATAAAAGGCAGGGGCTATGATACACGAAGCAGTCGAAATCAAAATCATTGAAGCTTAACGACCGGTTGCCTGAATTCCAAGCTACGGCTCTCCGAATCGCCACTTTTACTCTAGCTATTCCTTCCTCTACTTCTCCCTTATTATATCTCCTCACATCTTTTAGTTTTTCCTGCAAAATTATTCACACTCGCTTCTTCTTAAACAAATGGTCTCTTATACAACCGTTTAATACTTGCGCAAAATTAATTTACAAACACAGTACTCAAAGCCATAGCAATTCAAATGAGACTATCTCTCCAATAGTCTGCCAAAAGCCATAGGGGAAAAACACAACCTAAATCCCCACCATCTCCCCACATCGCTCTCAATCTTAACAAAATACAAAACCAAGCATAAATAAAAGCATAGCCTGAGAATGTACGAGAATAGCCTTGAATAGTATTTTGTTTCAACAAAAACCAGGCATAAATAAAAGCATGATCTTCGAAAAAAAGATGAGAAAGAGAAAAGAAATGGGAGTGTACAGTGAAACTGAAAGGGAAATGGAACCGACACAAATCACCAGCTCTCCACAATCATCACTTTCAGCCACCACTAACACTGTCACCAGCAACTTCGGCCTCCAATACGCAGTCACTACCACCAATTCAATCAATAGTGAATAGAATGTAAAACCAACTCAAAGTAACCCATTAAAAAGAACCAACACCCACCCTACCAACAATTATTCAAGCAAACACTAAATCAATATGACTGTAAAATGTTTGATTTTTGATTGACTTTGGCTAGACCATGATCAAAATTAACATTTTGATCAAAACGACAATTAAACGACAATTATGAATCAATTAACCTTGGGGATTGCAAGACAATCTTTAATGACAGGAGGATAAAACCATAAAATAGGCCAAATAAAAGTGAAAAATTACAACACAGTGTAGCCTTACATTGTATCAAACCAAATAGAAGAATTCAGTATTCAGTTGTATGCTTCTGGTAGTTTCTCAACTTGCAAAGCACAATTCCATACAAAACTAAAAAGGTAAAAACACAAACAATCAGTTTAACTAAATGGTTACCATAATGTTTTAACTCAAAGTGGAGAAAATTAAAGAACACATTTTTAAAATGATTGACATATGAAAAAGAGTAACAAATCAGTCTGATTCTAATAAACGCTATAATTAGCTCACTTTCTATGACCATGAATTATCATAGGTGAATTATTGTGAATAGCATCATCTAGTGCCCCTAAATGGATTAAAGGTTTCGTTTGACAATCAATTATAGTCTTTGAAAATTGAAACCACGGTTTTTTCAACCCAATAGAACACAAATATCCAAATCGAGCAAACGACATTCAGAAAAAATTAGCCAACTTGATGATTTACTCATCTACCCAATCCACTCACTTCCGCAATTACTAAACTTCCACCTCAATCAACTCCAAAATAATCTGCATTTATTTACAGACTCCATTCTCAGAGCTTAACCCAGCAATAGTTTGGACAAATAATGAACCCAAAAACATCAATCACCAAAACACTCTTAATTAATTATTTTTTGAATAAAGTTCTCCCTCCCCATATCCCGTTTCAATCTCATCATAACTTAACCAATGTAAACAAAACCATCTCTGAGACGACTTGTTGTCTCTGAGACAACTTGCCACATCCAACTTGTTACATTCAACTTGGCACTTGGGACGTTGAAATCTCTCACCTGGCCCTCTCAATGTTATGCATGTTATTTCCCTTCAAAAAAAATGTTGTGCATGTCACTTAGTGGCGAGGGCTTGCCATATCCAACTTGGAACTTTCCTCCTCATTCTTCCTCCTTCTCCTTCTCCTTACCATTACCCTTACATTCCTTTTCCTACTCCATTTTCCCTACTCCTTCTCCTACTCCTCCTTCCTCTCCCCCCTCCCCCTTCCCTTGGCAAATATTTCATATCTATCAAGTTAATACAAATGCATGAATAAACATGATTTAAACTTCTGAAGATATTGAAGTATTAAAGATAATTGAGAGGGTAAGGTGACTAACCAAAAAGCAAAAGATCAGCATAAAGGTCAATCTCATCATGTCTCGCCCTTCAGAACCAGAAAACAAAAGATCAATCGAATCGCCTTTCAAATCAACCCATAAAAAAGTAGCTCACATTATCCGCAAATTCCTTTTGTTAAAGAAAACAAATAGTAGAATGTAATAATTGGTAAAATATGCTCACCTGATTAGTCTCTCTCTCTCCCAAGACAATTATAGTTTGCCTTTACCAAAACATTAAGCATCATTGGACCTAAAATTCCTATGTTCTATGTCTCAATATGTCCTCCCACATTCTTCAGGAATTAAATTTTTGAAATATTATGTGAATGATATAAAAAAATATATTAGGTACAAATTCAGATAGCCAGAGAATGCTTACTGGCAAATCGACTGCTATGCTCAGTAGCGCAAATTTGTTTGTTCCCGGCAGTAGATGCACTTTTCCTGCGAAATAAATCATCTCGGGTTTCGGTCCCCAAAGGCATATCCTGCAAGTAGTTATCGATCATTGGATCACAGACCAAATACTCCGTAATTCTTAAAACGAAAGTCCATTTACTTGTGAGCCAGAGTATCTTCTACTCTTTGTCTCATTCATTAGGTCACAGATTTCTTTTTCGGTACGCCTCAACTGATGAAGTTTACATCCTAATTTGTTTTGTTTTTTGTGGTAAGAAAACAATTCTACCTTGATTATTTTTCTAAGTTGTGCCATTTGTAAAATGGACCCACGATTATTGAAATCTAATCTGGCCATTATTAATCGTCGTTAATCAACAAAAGGTAAAATTGTTTGCCGTCTTTCACTGCAATTTAGTGGTGCATCACTATAAACTCTTCAATCTTTGTGTTAAATAGACTTTGAATGTTTAATAGAAATATCTAACACATCTCATACTCCTGGTTTAAATAAAGCGTCAAAGTGTTTTACCCATGTCCAATTGTTGAGTGTCATACACAGGAACATGAGAAAAAAGAAGTCACAACAGAGTAGTTCAACTGACAAAAAATCAAGCAATTTGTTTTTTTTTTACCATATTCGTCTATAGGATGTAATTACCATAGCATTTTGTCCATTTCATAACCATTGGCCATTTGTTGATGATGTAATAGGTATGCATTTTGTTCCATATAAGCAAGAATCAATAATAGATACACCACAACAAATTATTTTCCCTCCAACAAAGGAAATGTTTGGATAGAAAATCATCTCCTCCCCCTCGTCTTTCCTCTCATTTCCTTCTATCTTTCTCCTTCCCTCAATTTTCCTCCCAATCTTCTACTCAAACATGGCCTTAACAAAACAAATTTAATTCTAACAAAAAAAAAGGTTTTTTTATAACTAACTTTTAGCACGTCTCCGTTCAAAATTCAACATTTACTACAAATCTATATGCAAATTTCAGAATTTGATGCACATACTGTAAACTGGGTAAAAAAAAGAGCACGGACCTTGACTTGGTGATATTTGTGTTTTGGCGCCATAATGTGTATATATCCACAACTTTCGTAAGGGCAAAAACAAATAGTATTGCTCTTACTTAGGTCAAAGTGTACTCTTATCAACCTTCGGTGATTATATGAAATTTTAGTTACTCTTACTCATCAAAGCTCAAACATGTGATTTTAATTAGTGGCCATAAACATGTAGTTTGTGATTTTATTATTATTGTAGTACCTGTGATAAGGACCCACCTCGTTTACAAGCAGCCTTGATGCATCCACCTAAGCAAGTCCGCCTGTAGTTTAGCAGGTTTAGTTGGAGACTAAAATAGCCACACAGAGCCACCACAAATTTTAAGGTGAAAGATTTGTCTTAACATATACAAGATCGTGGTAGTTGACCTCTGTTTTGCAGGAGGCCGGATCTTCATGCACCCGTGTGAACGGAGAGTGGATAGAAGGGAGGCTCAGGGGGGCCGAGATAACCTATATGTCCGTTAAAGGATCATAGAATGGGCATGTCCATTAAGTTTTTGGTTGTCCATGAAGAACCTAATTATTCAGTGTTCAAAGAAACTTTTAAAAATGTAATCGCAATAATCATACTTATACCTTGGACATCTGATACTTATACACCGCATCCAGCTTATACGCCTCATGGCCAAACCAAGAAAACCTGCAAGTGTACCATTCTTATCAAATTAAACTTTCCAAATTTTTTTAAAAGAAAAGAGTCCTTCAGATATAAAATGCGGAAATGTTACATAATAAAGTTCAGTAAATCACTATCCCTTTTTTTTCCACTCTAATTTTTTGTTTGTTAAAGAAGTTCCGAATGGACAGTCAATTGTGACAATATTCCAAACACCGACAATCACATTTCACTTTCTACCGTCACCCAACAGACTGAACATACCGCACCCGATTTCAATTTTCCATCTTTTCTAAAAAATGAACCGTATACAAACAGCAGGTTCTTTTACCACAATTCATTTTACACACAAAATATAGACTATAATTTTAAACAACGGGCACCCGGCACTTCTAACTTTACTAAAAAAAACACATAAATAAAGGTACTAAAAATCACATAAAGGAACTAATTTTGGCAGAGTCTAAATTAACATAAACTTCAAAAACCGCCTAAATTAACATAGTTAACATCAAAGTCAGATTAGTTCTAAGCTATGGCTTAAGCTCCTAAATTGCACAACGTAATCTAATCACCCTCTCTTGCATTGTACCCACCTGGTCTGCTCCAAATCGTCGATTTGAGTTCAGCAAGTACAAATTTTAAACTAATCATCACAAAATAATAGTCATTAATAACCCGAAATTGTTGAGCACAATTACCGGCAATCAACAACTATCATCAACAATAAGAGATTGTAGGACAAATCACACCTTTAGTAAGCCTGAACATGAAGCCCCAATCTGAGAAATCATCTGAAACACAATGATCTATAGACTGAACTTTAGCCTCACACTCGTCGTCCTCGACAAACCCACAAACCCTGATATGAGCCCTTTTTTCTAAGCAAATCATAACAAAAAATAAACCACAATAGCAATAATAAACATAAGAACAACAATACAGTAATAGTATATATTAATAAGCAAATACGTGTTGTCAAATTCGACGCCACATTAGGAAAATCACCCGGACTCAATTGCATGCAATCAATTTAAACCTAAGAAAACCTCAAATCAATTGCATGCAATCAATTTAAACCCAAAAATAAACTTGAAATTACTTTAACTCACAATCAATAATCACCTTAATAGTTAGAAAATCAGAATAGTGAACAGGATAACTTACCTTCTACGGGTTCGTATCAGCCGGATTGAATTCGTCATAGCTATGGTTGTCGATTCGATAAGTGAACTGCTTTCTGGAAGAGGAAGAGGAAGAGGAATTATGGTGATTGTTTTGGCTAGGGTTAAGGTTAGGGTTCCTACAAAACGGGTGATTTCTCCATAATAATTGATTGGTACAGTGTTAATGAAGAAATATAGAGGATATAAAAATGGAGAATGATGAGCAGCTTGGAACACGAAAAGAGGAAGGAGGAGGAAACACAGGGAGAATGAACTTTAGTTGAGCCAAAAAAGGGCACGGAAGTAATAAGAAGTAAAGGTAAGGGCAGAATGGGTAAAAATGTTCAAAAGTACTGTTACGGCTACAGTAACCCAAGTTTGGGATTTTTAAAGAGTATGGAAATAGAATAACTTTGTGTGTATATTTCAGATTCAACATTACTAACCGTTATCTTAGTTTATGTCACACAGTAATTGCAAATATGCTAAAATTACCGTAGCAAATCAGAAAAGTTGGATGCCGCGTGCGGAGCACGCGGCGTTCCAACTAGTATTTATAAAAAAAGCGTAAAATAGGAAACCCTATAATATAAAACTAGTATAGATTGAGTTAACGTATAAATTATAATATACATAATTGTCATATTAATTAGGAAAATATACTTATTGTGTACAATTATGTAGATGTATGAGTACAAATAGGTCTAGAAAGATATAGGATTTGTTTGGTTGCCCATCAAAAACAAATGAATTGTAATTCATGGGAAGTGTAAAAATAGTTTGTTGTTTGGTTACCCCAATTCACATGAATTGGAACTTCCTAAGAACTCTAATTCCTCCATAATTGAGGAAGTTGCTTACCTAGGCCCCCCTAGGTAAGTGGAAGTTCCTATGGAATTGGAGTTCCCACATGCAACCAAACAACTTTTTCAAATTCACATGAAATAGAATAGCATAGTAATTGGATCTTCCCGGGCATTGCAATTTCCCATGGGACTTGCTAAATCCCGCACACTATTTTACTGTTTCCCGCACACTTTACCTCTATATTCCACAATTGCCCTTCCTCTTCCAAAAAAAAAAATCTCTAAAATCTCTCCCTCAAGAACTAAACAATTCATCAATTATGGATCTTAATTTGCATATATCACAATTCACAAGTAACTTTTTCGTTCTATCAACAATTTTATTAATCTACGTCTTTTAATTGATTAAATAAATGCGTTAAAAAAACGATCTTTATAATTAGGGTTTGAATAGGTTGTTGAGGAGGGTGGTGGTTGGTGGTCGTCAACCCTTTGTCGGCAACACCTGAGGACCCATCCGTCTGCCTGACGACAACCCTATGTCGACAACTACACAAGCACCGCCTCGGACGACAACCACACCTGCGGCAGCCCCGATCTCCTTCCTCATCATCTGATACCAATCCCTTTCTCCTCCTACGTCGACCCTCCGACTGCAAACGGCCGACAACTCAACCCTTTTTTATCCCTTCGTCGTCGGCCAGGTTATGATGGCGACGACTGGTGAGGCATCGAGCAAACCTGTTGGTCTTGCTTTGTCGGAAATTTTGGGTTTTTCGATATAGGGATTTCATTGGTTTTTTTTATTATTGTCTCTCTTTGTGTGGGAGGAAGTGAGAGGGGTAAAGTCGGAAAGAGACGTAAAAATTTGTTGGATTTAGCATTCTAATGTGTTGGATTTAGCAATTGTGTTTCTCATTATCAACCAAACGACCCCATAGACTAACATGGGATAACACTGTGATAGTTGTCCTTGACTTTACTGTCTTCTCTCAAATTCATATAAACTTTTTTTGAACTAACTTTGGGCACGTGCTTCACACGTTTGTAGAAAACTGTTTATTTATGTAACATAATGTATTGAAAAGTGTAAAGTAATTCGATATTTTACTGGTTAAAACAACTTCTTTTAGACATTTATGCAAATATCTTATAGGCATGTTCTCAGTAACCATATCCCAAGATAAATATAGTCCATCATACCCGAAAGAAATTCGTCCCTTATTAGTATGAATAGGTATTTGTTAAGTACAAGAAATGTAGAAGACGAAGTTAAATTTTTCCTATATATCAATTGACAGTATTTCTACAAGTATCCAAACACCTTAAGTGTGGACTCCTACAAAGTGATATCCCAAATAAATACAGTTCGTCTTAGTTTTTCATAAAACCCAGATAGTAAATGAAATCAATACAGTAAATAACAACTTCAACGATCACACAAGTAAATCGAAAAAGAAAAACACATTAATTATAAAGTAAGTAAAAGAGCAATAGAAAAGAGTAAATTGTGTCGAAGCTGGTTAACCAAAATATCAGGCATGTTTAAAAATAGAGTTGTGACAACAAGAGACTTACATATGCCTAAGCTGAAGATCTTCAAAGTAGTAGATGATGTTGAAAATTTACAGAGGAGACAATGGTACAGTAAGGTAGATGAACTTTGAGTAGGAATAATTTATTAGTATTTGTCGGTAAAATGAAGACTACGGATGGACTTAATTTAATTTTGGTTGTATAGGTACATAAAAATTATGGGATAAGGATCTATGAAAGTTTCTTAGTCATTCAGCATAGCAAGGTGTCAATTTGTCGTCAATTTAGATACATGTGTGAGGTAAGTAAATAATTTGGAAGTAAACAATGTTTTAAATTACACTCATATTTTATACAGAGTATATGAGGGGCAAATTTGTCAGGTGGGAAAGTTGGACTGAAGGACAAAGGTGGAATTGCGGAATATTAAAAGCTACGCAAAGTCCGCAAAATTTACGCAAAGTCCTTGTTTAGTCAACCATCGCCCTTTTTTATATAGGTAATAGGATTTGAAAGAGTTAACATGATCCGAGCAATACGGTATCTATCTCCCTTGTGATTCTTAGTTTTTCAGTTGCCTTAATGACGCGAGAGCCCAGATTTGTTATCATCAATCTTGTGCCATTACACAATCATTATTTTTATTTTTTTTTGGTAAGGAAAGGAAACTAGGTCAATCGAAATCGACTCATAACATCCTCACGGATGAAAGCGGTAATCGAAAATCAGAAATTTCCGAATTACCCAAGGTAACATAAGAAAACAAGGGAAACAAAGTCACGAAAAGTGAACTCTCAAAGGAAGCTGTGCACAGATATCCCAAAGAAAAGAAAAAAATCTCGATCACAAAGAAAGAAAGAAAAAGAGAAGCTGACAAAAAGCAAGAAAGGTGATGGCCACAGGAACCAGATCTCCAAACTAATGCACAACTTTCCAAGTTTTGAAAAACTTTAAGAAAAGAAACAGATCTTCATTTTAAGCTAATTACTTAAAAGGGAGGAATACCCAAAAAAAACAAATATTCCCAACACAATTGCTAATAGAATTTTGCTAAAATCAAATTATGAGAATAAACCTCATAACAATTTTTCTATTTAAATTCTTGTTTCTTTCAAACCTTCAAAGCTAAAGATCTATGACTGAAACTATTTCTCCGATGTTCAAATGGAGAGTAAGAATCAGTCAACTCTTAAAGAAGGTAAGAAAGGAAACAAGAAAATAGACTGAGAAAATAATTTCTAAGTGAAGAGTATTATGAATAGAAGAGGGAGAATTGCATATAAGAATTGTCGTATTATTGATATTGTTCGTTCGTATCTCGAATGATTACATCGGCTCGATATTTATAGTACTCACGAGATCTAAATCGTATCAACTAATATCGTAATATAATATAATTATTCTAATACATATATTATTCCGATTACGATAATATTATCGTAATATTCCCCTAACATCCCCCCTCAAACCCATGGTAATTTGTCAAAATTTCCATGGGTTTGCAAGGTAGACAAAGAGAAACGACTCTCTTTTCGAATCGGTTTCATTGGATGAGAACGTCGTCGCTTTTCGAACCCACCAAATCGTTGAATTTTCGTTGTCAAGAACGTCGCATTTTTTCGAACTTGACAAATGTCGGTGCGTAACTCGCCAGTCGATGCGTATAGGACTCGCCGAGTTTCGCGATTTTTCGAACCTGAAAAAAAATATCAATCAAAAAAGAACGCCCCTTTTTCGAACTTCAATTCAATGAACAATCGTAGCACAAAGACTACAATATTCATATCAACCTTATTATATGGTACATGAAACGTATCATACTACCATCTAATGACATGCTCATGATTCGCAATAAATGAAGAAAGTAGCCGAGAGTCGAAATTCAACGAAAATGATCAGAAGTTCAAATTTTTTGATTTTTTTTTTTTTTTGATTAAGAAATTAATTTGTAAATCATTAGTAAAGAAATCCCACCGGTGGGCGTTGCATATTATAAACCCACCGGCAGGCAGCGGAATTTCGTATATTAGGCCTCGAGCGAGAGACTTTGATACCATATTATGAATAGAAGAGGGAGAATTGCATATAAGAATTGTCGTATTATTGATATTGTTCGTTCGTATCTCGAATGATTACATCGGCTCGATATTTATAGTACTCACGAGATCTAAATCGTATCAACTAATATCGCAATATAATATAATTATTCTAATACATATATTATTCCGATTACGACAATATTATCGTAATATTCCCCTAACAAAAAGAACAAGGAGGACATATGGGTATGCTATTTTTAAACATTGTACAATATGTTGTTTTAAACAATTCACGGGAATTAATATACATTTGTATATTAGAAAAAATGATAAAAATATAATGTGTGGATTTACTTTTAGATAAGGTAAAAATTGTTAAATATTCGAAAAACTAATATTTTATAAATTTATTATTGAATTAAAAATGGTAGAATGTTGATATATCAACTTTTAAAATTAAAGTTCGTGGTTCAAATACAACGTAAACAATGAAACTATAAATCAGAAAATTTTCGATAATAATAATAATATTAAAAACAATTACAAATTTGGCACGATCTCTTTTACGCTACATTAGTGATTGTATTACTTGTATGGGCCGTATGACATTTCTTTTCCTAAATAAGAATTGTTTGTCTTTAGCTCTTGTTGATTGTCATGACAAATAGATGGAAAGTGATAAAAGCCTCACCAAGTAAGCATCAAATGGATTTATATACTCCATTACCTTACAATGCGTAATGCTGCGTAAGGTAGGTAACTAGAATCAGACAGAATCGAAATATCGACCACGATAATGAAATTCGACCGATTTATGTAGGTTTCGAGTTTTACCATGACCATAAAGACATGTTATTATTCGCATTTGTAGCAAAATGGAAAAGGGATTTCCTCTTGGTAGTTCAAAATTCTTTCCTATGTCCCTATCAATAATAGTTTATTTTATTTTATTAGAATTAAAGTAAATGTAAACTATTTATTGGGACGGAATGAGTATCAAAACCCGACTGATTTCTTGTTTTCAGATATGACGGCATAGTGTTTTAAAGCAACAAAATAATAGAATCCCCCCATATTTGGCAACAAAGTGCCGTTGCCCAGAAGCCCCAATCAAGCTCAAAATGAGCTGTTGGCTAAAGATATGAATCACAATCAATGATTCATTTACCTTATTTATTGTATACACACAATCAACCTTTTCCTTATTAGCTTACTCTTATTTTGTATAAATAGAACATATCCTCAAGTTGTAAACACACAAGTTGAATCATAATAAATCATTCAAGCATTATTACAATCATCAGTTTCAATATGGTATCAAGCTAGGTCTCAAAATCCTCCGTTTTTTTTTTTTTCAATTCTTTGATCCCAATTTAATCTCCTAAAAACATGACTAATTCTGAAGTCATTCCTTCTTCTGCCACACAAAATTTCTCCATAATACAAGTAGAGAACCCGGGTGCCAATATCACTCAGGTTTTCTTCAATGGATCTAATTACGACGAGTGGTCTCGTTCCTTTATTTTAGCTATACTTGCTAAAGGGAAAGATGGATATATTGACGGGTCCATCGTCAAACCCGAAGAAACCGCAAACACTTACCAACAATGGCGTTCAACAAATGCGTTGGTGACGGCTTGGATTTTCAATTCCATTGAGCCGTCACTTCACAATCAGATCTCTTCTCGTCCCGAAGCAAAATTGCTTTGGACAGACATAAAGAATCGTTTTTGTCAGGGAAACGATCCCCGAGTTTACCAATTACAGGCAGACCTCGTCGCGTGTCGTCAAGGTCCGGCAGAAGCATTAATGTCATACTATGGCAGGATGATGAAGCTATGGGACGACATCATTGCATTTGATCCTCTTCCTCATGTTCCTGCAATCCGTGTCGATGCGATTGGGTCACATTAATGGATGCCAGACGAGAGAAACAGAGGGCTCGTGATTTTCTGATCGGTCTTGACACCAAATTTGACAACATTCGATCTCAAATCCTTGGTATCAATCCCCTTCCTAACTTGAATTTAATTTATAATCGTCTTTTGCAAGACGAAAGTTTTCGTTCAATTTCACAAATTCCTACTGTTCCGGATGTTATGGCTCATGCCACTCGTGCTAACAATCAGAACTCTCGTCGCTCCGGTGGGGGACGTGATTCTCGACAAAACAGGGGCTCCAATGATTCCTCTAGACCTTCTTGTATTGCTTGCAAAAGACCAGGCCATATTTATAAAGTTTGTTACCGTTTCACGGGTAATTTCCTCGAATGGTGGGGAGATAGACCTCGTGATCATATTTATGTTAATGATTCAGACCCGAATAATATTATTATCACCACTGATGGGCGTAGCCGAGCCCCGACAGACCGCTCAAAACAGAGCAATAGTCACGATGCTCCTCGAGCACATTTAGTTGCTGGACCATCTGTTACTATAGGTCAGACTCCGTCTTCATCAGGTATACCTACCATGGATAATATAGATTTTAACTCCCTGAATCAAGCTCAACTTACGGAACTCACCAAGCTGTGGAAGGCTCATCAAGCTAGCTCCGCTCAACCCGCGCACGGTAATGTGTCTAAACCTCCTTTATCATCTTGGATAATTGACACAGGGGCCTCGCATCATATGTCAGGTTCACTGTCTCATTTTACAAATATACGCTCCATTCGGCCTTTATCAGTTGGCCTGCCCAATGGAGATCTTGCTTATGCAACTCAGTGTGGAGATATTGTTCTCTCCAAACGTCTCATATTAAAAGACGTATTATATGCCGAAAAATTAACTTGTCACCTTATATCCGTCTCTAGTTTATTGTTGGATACAACTCTCACGATCCAATTTTCGCACCAACTTTGTTTAATACAGGACCGTTCCTCGAAGATGATGATTGGTACGGGTGAGCAACGTGAGGGATTATATTATTTGACGGGTGTAAGCGGTGACACGGTCAAGGCATGTGCGGTGGGTTCTCTCGATTCAACCGAGTTGTGGCATAGAAGGTTGGGTCACCCCTCCTCCCATGTGTTTCGTTTTTTGCCTATCATCAATAAACATTCTCGCAATCATTTTAATTGTCGAACTTGTGACATTTGCTTACGCGCTAAACAAACGCGCGAACAATTTTCTTTAAGTTCAAACAATGCTACTTCTATTTTTGATCTTATTCATTGCGACTTATGGGGACCATACTCTCCCAATGGATCGTGTGGGTCTCAATTTTTTCTCACAATTGTTGACGATTTTTTCCGTTCTACATGGGTCTATCTTTTACGTCATAAAAATGATACGCAACAAACCTTACTCAATTTCTTTGCAATGGTAGAGCAACAATTTAATAAGAAAATAAAAATGTTGCGTAGTGATAATGGAGGCGAATTCAAATCTCTTCTTAATTTTTTTAATACTCACGGCATTTTATTTCAAAATTCTAATGTTGGCACACCCCAACAAAACGGGCGGGTAGAACGAAAACATAGACATATTTTAAATGTCGCCCGTGCCCTTTTATTTCAAGCCAGTCTACCTATATTTTTTTGGGGCGAATGTGTGTTAAGTGCGGTTCATCTCATAAATCATACTCCCACTCCCCTTCTTAAAGGTAAAACGCCATATGAAATGCTTTTCAACAAACCTCCACCTATGGAGAATATTCGAATTTTCGGATGTCTTAGTTATGCCAAGACTTTAAATCGTAGCAAAGACAAGTTTGCATCTCGTAGTCAAAAATGTGTTTTTATTGGATATCCATTCGGTAAGAAAGGATGGCGTCTCTACAATTTAGACACCGGATCTTACTTCGAATCCCGTGACGTTGTTTTTATTGAAAATGAATTTCCTTATCAAAATCTTGGCCTTCACGAAGACGATTCCACATCCACTTCTTTTTTACGAGACACACTCACACCTGTGGATCAAATTGTCCTTGTTCAAAATTCCTCAACACCTACACAATTGGGCTCGGTAAATACTGAAGTCCATTCTTCACCACAATCACAAACAACTACAACACAGGAGTCCACCAACCCACCACCTGAACACCCCGAAGGTCATCCGCCAGCATCGCAAAACGAAATGGGCCGCGGTCATCGCTTAAAGATCCCGAATTCCAATCTTAAAGACTTTATACGACCACTTGTACATCCATCTACTCACTTGCTTACCACACCATCAACATCATCAGGTACCAAGTTTCCAATTTCTCATTATATTAGCTATAACAAATTTTCTCCTAATCACCAAATTTTCTTGTCGGCCGTGACCAACAATTACGAGCCCAATTATTTTAAAGAAGTCGTGCAGATACCGGAATGGAAACAAGCCATGCAACTTGAACTCGACGCTCTCGAAAAAAATCACACTTGGACACTCGAGGATCTCCCCCCAAACAAAAAGGCAATCGGATCCAAATGGGTCTATAAGATCAAGTACAATGCCAATGGTACTATAGAACGCTACAAGGCTCGATTGGTTGTCATGGGAAATCGCCAAATAGAGAGGGTAGATTACAATGAAACATTCGCGCCCACGGTCAAACTTGTGACGGTTCGTACTCTCC
Organism: Silene latifolia; assembly: GCF_048544455.1. Classification (NCBI taxonomy): domain Eukaryota; kingdom Viridiplantae; phylum Streptophyta; class Magnoliopsida; order Caryophyllales; family Caryophyllaceae; genus Silene; species Silene latifolia. The sequence goes on along the minus strand of NC_133529.1, from coordinate 33,865,840 downwards.
TTGCTATAGCTGCGGCAAAGAATTGGACCCTCCATCAAATGGACGTCCATAACGCGTTTCTACATGGTGATCTCAACGAAGAAGTATACATGAAACCACCACCCGGATTAAATAACATCCAAGACGGAAAAGTTTGCAAATTACAAAAATCCCTTTATGGACTCCGTCAGCACCTAGATCTTTGGTATGCTAAACTCGCCTCCGCATTACTTACATACGGTTTCAAACAAAACCCATATGACCATTCCTTATTCTCCTACATGGCACAAGAAACAGAAATACACATTCTCGTCTATGTTGACGACTTGGTCATTTGTGGGAACATGGACACCAAAATTGCCGAATTCAAAAACTACTTAACCCAATGTTTCCACATGAAAGATCTGGGGGCACTCAAATACTTCCTTGGGCTCGAAATTGCAAGGAATAAAACTGGCATATTTGTATGCCCTCGACATTCTCACTGAAGCCGGTCTTCTCGGAGCAAAACCCGCACATATTCCAATGGAACCTAATCACCAACTTGCCCTATCAACCACACCTCTTTTACACGACCCTCAACCCTACCGAAGGCTTGTCGGTCGCTTGGTTTACCTTTCGATCACTAGGCCTGAACTAATTTATTCGGTTCACATTTTGGCCCAATTCATGAACACACCTCGAAAAGCACATTGGGATGCGGCCTTACAAGTCGTAAGATATCTAAAAAAGTCACCAGGCCCGGGCATACTTCTTCGATCCGAGAACAACCTCCGTCTTCAAGCATATTGCGATTCGGATTATGATAGTTGTCCAATAAGCAGCCGGTCTGTTTCCGCATATATTGTCTATCTTGGGTCCTCTCCTATCTCATGGAAAACAAAGAAACAAACAACCGTTTCTCGCTCATCTTCCGAGGCCGAATACCGTGCCATGGCGCATACAACGTGCGAATTAAAGTGGTTAAAAGGTTTACTTGAATCTCTTGGAATATCTCACACAGCACCTATACAGTTACACTGCGACAATCAGTCCGCGATACACATTACCAAGAATCCCGTATTTCATGAACGTACCAAACACATAGAGATCGACTGTCATTTTATACGCGATGAAATACAAAAAGGGGTCATAGCTACACAATATGTTCACACACGAAGTCAGCTAGCCGACATTTTCACTAAAGCTCTTGGGCGCCCTTCATTTGACGATTTGTTATCCAAGTTGGGCGTTTCGAACCTACACGCTCCAACTTGAGGGAGGGTAATAGAATCCCCCCATATTTGGCAACAAAGTGTCGTTGCCCTGCCCCAATCAAGCTCAAAATGAGTTGTTGGCTGAAGATATGAATCACAATCAATGATTCATTTACCTTATTTATTGTATACACACAATCAACCTTTTCCTTATTAGCTTACTCTTATTTTGTATAAATAGAACATATCCTCAAGTTGTAAACACACAAGTTGAATCATAATAAATCATTCAAGCATTATTACAATCATCAGTTTCAAAACAAAATGCTCCTTTCCATCATACTAAGAGATTTGACAGTAGCGGAGCCTAGACCTGTACTCGGGCCAGGCTAGGGTCGGGCGGGCCGAGCTCTCCTGGTCAAACCCGGGCCAGGCCAGGGGGAAGGGACGGGCTTGGCCGGGCCGAGATATGCTTGACCGGCCAGGATCAGAGGCGGGCTAAGTCCGGGCCGGGCTGGCGGGCCTTACCATTTTATTTTTTTAATTTTTTATTTTTGCTAAAACGACGGGCCAAGGCCAGGCTGGAATTTCAGGACCCGGGCCAGGCAAGGGTTAACAGCGGGCTAAGGCCGGACCGGGTCGGGTCAGGCCAGGCTGCATAAAATAACGGGCTAAGGCGGGCCGGGTCCGGGTCAGCCCGTGCTGATGGCCAGCTCTAGCGGAGCCTGCCAATTGTCAAAAAAAAAAAATGTAGCGGAGCCCAAATCAACTTATGGAACTCAGTCAGAGTATTATGTACTGCTACTGCCAGCCCTTAACCCATGCCTATGACGCCCTACAGAACCTGCTAAATCCCTCCTTGACTCCATAACGCTACCCAGGAAGACTCTACAGCAACTGAAACAAGGCCGACACAAGGCATTTCTTTCTGTCTGTCAAGAAAACTCGTATCATGAACATGTACTCCGAATAATTCAGGGTACCAATCCAGATTTAAAAAAGGGGGTGAATTGCGTCAGACAACCCTGCGACCATCCCAAGTCCACAGGTGGGCTGAGGAACGATCCTCTACAGCAAACCACTGGTCCGAAGATCAATGGCAGCCGTTAATCACGCTCTGATCGCATGGGCATTGGGTTCATCAACCACACTTATAGAACAGATCTCAGGGATACAAAGGTACGAGCCTATAGAACAGATCCTGTTCAAGTACAGTCCGTTGTGCTCACCTTATATAAACATAAGTTTTATTAAGTACTTTACTGATGTGGGATACTCCTCTTGTTTTTCTTCTCATGTTCCACCAGGGAAAAGGTATGAGCTCTCTCCCTGTATTATTAACCGTGTAAGCGTTTTACTTGTACTGCTACTGAGATTCCTTCTGTTCAGTCAGTAGTGTAGTACAGTACTGTCGTATCCACCACTTCTCCGTTCATTTCCAATACTAATCGTGAAACACCATGAGCAGCAGGATGTTGAGGTCCGAAATTCGAAGTGAAATTTTTAATTTGTTTCTTTCTGGTAGTCACTCGAGAAAGGAATGAATAAGAAAGAGATTTTTTCCTAAGAGCTTGCTTGTTACCTATCTAAGCCTAAAATGTACCTAAAATTAATATAAAGTTCTGAGAGGAATAGGTTAGACTGTTAGAGCCCCTTGTCTTGATCTTTCGCCTTGTTCTTCACTGGTTGTTCTCTGTCACCCACGCTTATTAGTAAAGGAGAATAGAAGAGCTCACTTACAGGAGTTACACTTAAGCTGGCTCTGCTAATGAAATTTCCAGTTAGTGAGTGGAGTTTCCTGGGCCTAGTGAAAGAGCTTCATCCGACTATTGGAATAGATTTGATACGGTACCATAGTCCCCGGTCAGCCTTTTCAGTGGCAGTGGAGATATCTGGTCTACCGTGGTTTAAGTTTCAAATGGTATATGGATTTCATAGGTTAATGCTGATTGTATGAATACCACTGGACTTGAATATTCATAAGTGGGCATCAATTTTCCTCATTGCATTTTTACACAATTAGGATTAAGCAATAATCTGATGTGATTGATTATCATGATTAACTGGATATTAATTAGAAAATAAATTGGAGTAAAGTCATCGGGCATGATGGCAATTTTATTCTCGAGTTCAAGATCGAACACATATCTTCCAAGTCTGGGGCACTTCAAATTGACATTTTTTTTTACAGTAAGAAAAAGGGTGATTATAGAACCCCAAAAGTTGCAGAACAAGTCATGACCTTACAATGTGTAATGCCGCCATGTGAAGTAGCTAACTAACCATTCATGACAATGGAACTCGGCCAATTTATGTAGGTTTTGAATTTTATCAGGACCATAGCAAAACGACCGGGGCATTATTACGCCAACCAGTATAGATTCCAGTCACATCTCAACCGTGCATTAACCTTACGACATTAGTTGGACCATCCTCAAGGTATACTGAGTTTGTACCTGACAGTTCTTAAATTAGTTTAATTGCATCACTTTATTTTTTTTTTTGAAATCAATTGCATCACTTTATTTGGTTTTTGGTTATTCGCCTGCTGTTATAAATCTGATTGATAATTTCTTTAACTTGTTTAAGTGAGTCAGAAAAACTTGAACTCGAATTGACGGAAGCTTCACAAGGAAGCTCCCTCCAAAAACTAACGAATGCCACTTAAATGCAGCGAGCACACGGTATTCTTTAGTAAAAGGCGAAAGAATAGTTCGCTTTGTGCTCACTGCGTGGCTGCGTGAGTTTACCTATAGGAACAGTACGCTCTTATACTGGGATTTGCAGCCAACACTCGTATCCTGAGTGATGTGGGACATTTGTCTCGTCCTTTTCCCATCTCGTGAAATAGTAAGAGTAGTACTCGTTTTTGCTATACACCTTTATACTATCTCCAAAACTTATACTCCGTAATAACAAGAAAATTATAATTGGTATATTGTATATACTACCTATTACATATGGTTTTTAAATTACTACCACTTAAGACACTTTTACTAAAAAAATTGGTACCTCGAATGAATTGATAAGTTTTTCAAAAAAAACAAAACTTCGGTTTGAATTTACACATTATTATCAGACTAGTTATTTAAATACAAACTCTTGTTTAAGACCGTCTTAAGTTAAGATGACGCTTACAACTGATTTAAATAATGTCAAAATAAAAAGCGGGTTGTGAGTGATCTTAACTTAAGACCGACTACAGTTATTTAAAAGGCGCAAAATTACAATAATTAAGAATTAAACCAACTTAAATTGTTGAGAGATAATTTAATATAAAAGCTCAACAAATTTCATTTTAGCCCTTCTTCTTGTAGTTTACCAATTTTTATATAATAAAAGTGTGTAATAATTTATACAAAATTATCGGAGTAGATAATAGGTAGTAAAAACCATCTAAAAACTTGATAACATGAAAAAAAATTACTGTATGTAATAATAAAATAAAATTATGGATTTATATTAGCCTTTAACAAGAAGGCAACAAAAAGTAGTTTCACCCCAACTAAGCTAATGAATCATAAGATCACAAACCGTATTTGCTCATCAAGCGATTCGGTCTATCATCTCTATAGCTCACCGGTTGGATATCGGGTTTGGACCGCTTGGTACTTCATGTTCATCAACTCCAAACTCTTTAGATGGCAAATCATTGGCATGTTTGTCTTTTGTAGTAGATTGAAAACCCGAAACCGACACGGTTGATGTAGAGGCTTTTGATGATTCCATAGTAGATGACCTTGATGTTGCTTGGATTGTAGGGTGAAAAAGTAGCATGAATATAATAAAGAGGGATAGAAATAATTTTAAGGGAGTGTGTGATGATTTAGTGTAGTAGTAGTGTGATGATGATGGTGTTTTGGTTTTAGCCATGCAAATTGGATAAAACCACAAGGGATTAATGTCCATCAACTATGGGATATTTGAGAGGGTAATTATGAATGAAAGGTAGTGTGTGAGACAAAATAAAAGGGAAGGTTATGAAAAAGAGGAGGAAAACAAGGGAGAGGAAATTAAAGGAGTAAGTAAGAAGAAGGTTCAACTAAAGTAGGTAATTTTGGAAATAAGGGTTTGAAATTCGTTGCACATCTTTTTATTTTGTTCATACGGAGTACGTACTAAAGATGCATATATTAGGATAGTCCAGACATAAAAGCCTTGGTACACAAGTAAGAGTGTATTTTTTAATCGTAAATGCTCTTATCTTTTAAATATGTGGCTGGATTCGGTATTTAAGTTTTAAGTGAGGAAAACATTGAGAGTGGTATTCGATCTCTGTAATCTTATATTACAGTAATCTAGGTAGAATTCGCTTACACTTTTGTGGACAATGAAAACTTCTGATCCACCAAAACAAGGAAAAAGAAATACGGAGTACTACGTAATAAATGAGTGATTCAAGCAACTCCGTATATGTTGAGAAATCGTTTTCACAATGTTACTGATCTATCATTAAAGTATACTTTTTTTATAGTTAATTAATTATCGTTAAATAAAGTATATACGGAGTATTTTCCAAGCAACTTCAAAGAAACCGTCGTTTTAAGTTTTAACAATTCATCTATTCATTTCCTCCTCGCTTTGGGAAAAATTGTTCCTAATGGACCCTATTTCAAATTTTCAACTAATACGGAGTATGTTTTAGCTAACCCCCATTCAATACTAAATTTTTACTCCGTATTTTTAAAGCAGTATTTTATATATCATGCATTCTCAACTTTCGAGACACTTCATTCTCTTTTTGATATCTCTCAAAATATAAGAGTAGATATTATAATGCATACTCATTGGAAATTAAAGCTATTTTCATAATGAAGTTATGGTGTAATTTTTTAAAATTTTAGCCTAATTTATTTTTGTAAAAATTAAAGTTAAAGGTGCATCTCAAAAAACATAAATGTCATATAAAAAGAAATGGATGGAGTATTTTTGTAACCAAAAAAAATAAAATTAAACTAGCATTATTATCTCTCAAAACAAATTAAACTATTATTAGGCTATATTTTAAGCATTTTTTACCTTCTATATAAGGTATTAACTTAGGAATTAAGAATTAGATTACACATTACTCAATGCAATTAATACAAATATTAAGGATTTATTTCCTTTTATGTCTCCTTAAATACGGGCTGTATTTATCATTTCCCTTATTATTATATGTGCCTTGTGTCTTAAAAATGAAACCTAGAAAATGAAAAGAAAAAGAAAAGTGTTGGCACAAGTGAAGGAATGGTGGTGGCTTTATTTCCCTTCTTTTTAAAAATGTATACTTTAATTAATTTGGATGATTCTCCATGAAAAGGTTTGTCGATTAGATATGTTTAATTTGTTTGACTTGATGACCCCAACCACATGAAGTTTTAGAGAAAATGGGGATTTTATTAAATCTCCCTTACTTCTCTTTATTCAGGTCAAGTCCTTTTCAATCTTTTAGCCGATCCATTACATTTTGCTAATTAAGGTTTTGTTAATCTTTTTTTTTTTTTTTCTCTTGGTCAATGAAGAGATAAGCTTAACAATTATTATAGGGTAACTACAAATCCACGCATAAAATGTATTCCCACACTGGTCAAAATGAAGAAATAAGGTGGGCCACCTATATGTACAAACAATAAATATTATAACATTATAACATGAACACTTTCTAGCCATGCTTTATTTTTCTACTACTATTACACTCTGTATATAGCCCAACAAATACCAAACCTCACTCCTAGGCAAAAAGAGAGATAAAGAGCAAATTAAATTTAATATATTTGTTTGCAGTGGCGGAGCTAGGATTTGAGCGTAGGGGACGGAAAATTTTAGGGGGACAAATGACTAATTTCATAAGGCACCCTCATTATTACTATTATTATGTTATGTAATGTGAAAGTTACTATTGTTATTGCATGTGAAAAGGAGATATTTAATACATAGGGGATGATGTTCATCTGAGCAAAAAGGATAGGATGACGAGGAAGCATCAAATATGAAAAGAAGCCCCGATCAAGAAATAAGCAAAGCAAAGCATCGTATTCCGTCTCTACTCTTAAGCGCGGTGATGCGTCGTCAATATTTGTTTTATCGTCAACTTTTTAAAAAAAAAATTACAAAAAGGAGCATTAGGTGTAAAGCATGTTGTTTACATTAGTATTAACTATTAACGTATGGAGACATGAAATTCAATTTCTTTTTCAAAATATAGTACTAAAAATTTTGAAATTTGTTACTCGTTGCTTGTTAAAAGGTTTACACGTAGGCTTGAAAAAACTTATCACGGAACATAAAAACATTCATTACCTTACTTTTTTTTTTTGGTACATAACATTTATCACCTTATAGAATTGTGACCTGCTTGTGTACGTCTTTCACTCTTTTTCAACGATGAAAATTTTTGACCATGAACAGACTCATTTTTAATTTGTCCATTTCGATAAATACATAGTGTGACAAATCGCTGATTTTTATTGTATGTAATCGACTATTGGCTAAAGAATATCCGAAATATTAGATTTACATAGTGATATACATACCTGACTCTTTCCAATTTTCTAAAAGTTTTAACAAAATACGTCACTACTAAAGGTATACCTTATCAATTACTCGTATGAGGTTAATTAACTAGAGGGACAACTAAAATAAAGTCTACAAAATCATCTAATACATGGTCGGCTCTTCTAAATTTTCTAAGGTCTAACAATGTACGTCACACTTTAGTGAAGTTAGATCAGGCAAAATTGACCGATTCAAAAAATCCGACTATATCGACAATCGAATTCAAGACCTGAACTCGAATTGACTTGAACCTAGTATAACTCTATTTGAATGTTTATTATTATACATTGATTATTATCCATAAATAACTTGATAATAGTTGACTATAAAATTACTCTAACCTGAAATGATCCGGCCCGACTCAAACTCTTGTAACCCAACCCGATTGACTTGTTTGCCATTTCTAAATGAAGGCATATTTACCATGTGTGTTCTTAGTAATAAGGTTACTTATATTAGAGAGGACAAGTTAGCAAGAAAGTCAAAGAAGTGGGCATAAGAAACAAGAAACCACTATAATAATTACTCCATAAAGTTGATAATAATGTTTGTTAGTAAACTCTAATCTCCCAACAAATCAGGAGTCTAATCTTGCATTATGACTCCATGATTATCTTTACTGTTTTGACTTACTGTCATTAGGTACGAACAAAACAAAAAAAAAAAGGAAAAGGTAACAAATTTAAACACAGTACTCTTATATTCTTAGCGCATTCAGATCAACATCCGACCTTAGCTCAGTTGGTAGAGCGGAGGACTGTAGTAGTCTATCCTGTCAGCTATCCTTAGGTCACTGGTTCGAATCCGGTAGGTCGGATTTTTTATTTTTTGTTTTGTTTTTACTTTTTTGGCAAATTGGTTTATTTGTTTTCCAACAATTTTATGAAGTGTAACTATAGAATTTATGATGATGTGTGATCAAACATGATTCATTCAGTTTTCATGTGTAATGAGTGGATTTTTAGATAAGTTTTCCTCGAGTGCGCTTTATCTATAATACGATAATGTACGAAGTATGCTTAAATTAAAGACTTTAATTAATTAATTTGAACTTTGGAAAAAAAAATTGAAATGAAGCTTTAAAAAATAAGGGCTTCTTAGTATTTAAGTGGATTTTTTTTGCTGGGTTTACTCGATATGTATCAAAATTAGCAATAGTTAAATTTCATATTCTTACATTATTATCAAACGAAACCAAATGTGTTTAGTGTGGTGGTTGCTCACCTCATCCCTTAACCATGAGGTCAGGGGTTCGATCCCTGTCAATGGGAATGGAGCAAACTCTTTGGCCAGCCGTTTACCTCTTCGTGAGAGCACGCGCGGCGAGGGGATTATACACTGTTGTCGACGGTGGACACCCCGGTTTACACCAAAAAAAAAAAAACATTATTACCAAACGAGATGCACATCCATGTACAAATTTTTAAGTAACATATTATTGAACAATATGATTTTCATGAAATTTGATTTAGATGTTAAATGAATGGGATCAAAAATGGCAAATATAGATTTTCTTATTGATGGATTTTTCTTTTAGATGGGTAATACAATACGTTCTAAATAAGACCGATTAACAATAAAACACAAAGAAATAAATTAAAATGACTTTACGCGGAAAAAATTATGTTCACGCCATTAATTATACTATTATTGGTTCTTTCATTTTAGCTTCCTTGGCAACTATTTATCATATTTTCCATTTGTCAACGACAAATCACAACAACTGAGATTTAATTGCCGGAATAGCCTACGATGGTGTGTTGCTTTCGCCAAGCAACATTGCACCATGCATTTGCATGAAAAAGCTATAGAAATTAAAGTAGCAATGACTTTTTGAGATGTTCCATATAGCAAGCTCCAATTTCTTGTTGGAAAAGGATCATATGTCAAACCATTATACTATTCCATATTTCCATACATCATAATACATCCAATTTTGTCGGTATGTTAACAAATCCATAACAATGCATGGTTGATTTTAATGTACACACTTGTTTTATTCATATGGTGTCTCATGATATGAAATTTTTTTATAGTTATCAGGATTGTGTCGGGTTTATGTTTGTGTCACATGTAAACAAGTTACAAACTAATTTAGCTCAAACCTAACCCAATTAAATATTGTGTCTGTGTTCGTATGGAAACACACACAAATGGGTTATCAAGCCTCAACCCAACCCCGTGCGTAAATTTTGTGTCGGGTTCGGGTCGTGTTTCCGTGTCATGTCAATGTTCGCAAGTATAAATATATTTCGGGGGGTTTTCGTGTCACTTCAATGTTTGCAAGTATAAATATATTTATGTGATGGATATAATCAAGAAAAAATAGGATTAACTTAGTAAATAGGTTATTTGTGTTAAGTTAGGTTGTATAAACCTGATCCAATTAAAGCTCGTGTTGTGTTTTAAGTCCTGGATCGCATTAATTTGTTTGGGTTTCTCTCGTGTCGCTATTTGCTAGCTCCAAGGTCGTAATCATATACGTGAAAAAAAAAAGGTTTCTCCTAAAATTTTAATAAGAGATACGAATTACGATGATATGTTACACTTCATTTTCCCATAATATTAGGCTATTAGCATCAATACTCAACAAGTAACAATCAACTTACGTAGTCAATTTTGACTCAGCCGACATCAACCACATAAGGCATATCTAGGCTTACGTTATCAATTAGATTTGCTTAATTATAATAATTAACCTATTTTATAATCCACAATAATCCAAAAGGCAAGATCTTGAGTAACCATTTGACAGATCTTTTTTATTTGGAGAGCTTAGGGGTCCTCATTGAGATTCGTGGAGCGAGCATATGTAAACTAGCTTAATTGATACTCATAAGAAGTGGTGCTCATGATCTGAGTTTAGATCCATGAGCATAAAAATCGTCCATGTGGAGGCCTTTAAACCAAAAGAAATATTGATGTCCGTAGAGCATATGGTGGTTATAAGGAAATGGTCTTGAAGATTCAAGCCTCTCATAATGAACTTGATACCTCTAGTTAAGTTGACGCATTTCTTGAATTCTTGGTATTATTAGTATGAACGAACGTCGTGGACTTGTAGGCCTGTTTATTACATTCGACAAATGTATTACTCCTTAGCATATGTAAGATTGTATCACAGTTACTATATTATGGTGTACTCAATTAATACCTAACCAATGGATAAATGTAGCAGTCTCACAAAAAGTACGGAGTAATTTGTTAAAGGCAAGGGCATAAAAACTTCCCGTCATTTGATCGATTACAACTTCTGGGCCTTGGGGGGACCTTTGGAACTTTTACAAAGACTCGTCTTGCTATTCCTATTCCGTCCTCAACCTGTTGGATTGCCAGTGGACCAAAAAATTCATACGCCAATCCCATATTATTAGATCACACCTCTAGATGAATACGATGGCTAGATTATTGGAATAGAGCAGGAGGGCGAGTCAAGTATTTCGTTACAAGAATGAGTAGTTTGACCACACAGAGATGAAATAACAGGACTGGGCAACAGCAGTTAATGGCCCAGGAAAGAATGAATACCGTCTAATTAAGTCCCAAAAATCCCGGGGGTCATCTTTTATTTCCACTTTAGGGATTGCCGTATCCCGGTATAAACGAGTCCTACTGATCGTCCGAGCAAGCTTACAAGGAAAAACGAGATGCCATTTCGAACCTGAGCGACAACAGTTTTAGCAACAGGCAGCGCGATGTCAGTTAACTCCAATACCAGGCTGAAGTAATATCTCCTGTGAAACAAAGAGATTCAAAAAAACAAAGGAATTAGAGAACATCTCATTCTCATGATTCATGATTAATACTCTGGTGGCTAATTCTCCATAAATACAGGTGAATTTTATCTGAATCAACCAGAGTTTGCTGAGCGAGAAAGTAACAAATATCAAAACAAGATGTTAAGGAGACTGCACGAAAATTATATGAGACCCTCTTACATGTGATACCAACCCTTAACCGTAAATTAAATAAGGAATAGGTAGGTATTTTGTGAGTTGGTCTCACAAGACTCACTGAGAAGAGACAATATATGAGATTTTAAACCATAATCTCTGTTTCTAAGGCTTAGCTTAACGAGTAATCAAGATCCACTATGCAATAACACCCACCCATTATTTGTAGAATCTCTCTTTTCTGTTTCAGAAAAGAAAAATTCATGATCAAATGCATTCTCTAACCCATGTTCGATTAAACGTATCTACATGTGCGTGTGTCCTATCCAAGGTCGGACTCGGCTATTTTGTATTTTGTCCCCATTTGGATTCAGTGGTCAATTGATGTCAACTTTGACTATTATTTTATCGAAATATATGTTATCATGCTTAATTCATCAAAACAACAAGTCGACATCATTTGACCACCAAAGTAAAATGGTAACAATATAAATGGGATGGAGGAAGTACAAAAGAATCCTCTTGAATTTGAAGTTAAATGAAGTGAAATGTCTAACACAGGTTGGCGAGGAAATGCGAAGAGGCAGAGTAGAATAGCCTCAAGGATCTAATGCCAATCAAATCCAGGATTACCAGACCCAGGACAGAATCGAGAAAAGTCACCTACATTAAGACTTAAGAGCTCCAAGAAAGAGAGAAAAAAAAAATCAAAACAAAATATGACATACTCTGATCTCCCGTCATTATCAAAAAGAAAGAGGAAAATCTAAAGAATGCCTTCCTAAATTTAGTTTTTCTTTCTAAGTCTCTACTCTCTTGACCTAAATTCCATTTATATAACCAAGGGTCCAAGAGGCATGCAGAAAATACAGGACTTACCATCCTTTGAGCGCTCTAAGTTCTCTTGTGCGCTTTAGACTCAATGAGAAGGGACTGATAACAGCATAGCGCATAGAGGACTCCGACTTCACAGAATTCCTCAGAAAAAGTGTGCTCCACCACCTCAGACTTTCCTTGTTCTTATCAGATGACTCATGGTATGGTTCAAGTTTTAGTATCCGCAGGTCAAATCGATCCTCGTACATTAACACGATCTCTCCAAAATTACGGTGAATCCACTCGCACATAGCTACCTTACACCATACATCCAAGGGCATAAAATCAGAAGGCAGAATGGAAATGTAAAGATACAACTGCAATATATGTACACGAAATACACGCATGATGCATATTTAGTGACAAAAGTCCATCAAGTTTTATTAATCAAAGCAACTATTTTCAGATTATCATTTTAACAAAGTCGTAACCATGAATACTAGTTAAAAAATATAAGTCGACGTCATTGATCATTAAGGTCAACCAGAGCTATAGATGGTGATATGGGGAGTAAAAATGAAAGCGGAGAAGGAATGCGGCAACGGTAAGACAGAAATCAATGATACCTCATTTCTTAGTTTCTGCAGAGCTCTGGTCGACAGAGCACATAAAGACAACCCCAAGTTACTAATTTTCTCAGATACATCACTGTCCACCGATATAACCTCAAGATATGTGCTTGCTATAGCGTCAGCTATTATGATAATCAAATCTTCCAATATGGCGCTCCCATGTAAGGAAAACACACTGTGGTCATAGTAGCTACAATCCCTGAAATGGAAAGGCATAAAAAAGTCACCGCAGAATATATCTAAAAATAAGGGACAGAGTCTCATTTGTGGTAACTAAGAGCCAAGAAATACAATTTTAACAACTTTTGAAAACGGTATCACCTCCATCCCATTTATTTTCTCTTCTTTTGAGTTCAATTTTTAACGTCGATAATTTTACATATGAATACTATTGCTTGTAAGTGTTGACGTGTTGTAACCCTTACTTCTTTCTTTCCCTTATCTTGAATATTGCTGACGTTAAACCATTTTTAACGTTTTAACTTTTGATTTTCGGTGAGTGCCGTTTTCCAAATAAAATTGAGTTAAGCTAGGAGTAAATAACTTGGAAGAGCATGATACTTATTAAGACATACCTACATGAGCCATATCTGAAAAAGCTTATTAAACCTGCATAGAGTTCCATCTTGCCAGATTTTCTTATATTTCCTAAGATCATCTCGTCTCCTTTCAACTTATCTGACATATAAAATAAAAGCTCCTGGCAAAACATATAGTAAAACAAACAAACATTTAAACTTAATGGGCGCCACTTAAATGCCAAATCACAAAGCATCTTTAATTACCTTGTCAGGGCAGCAATTTTTTGTGTGAAACTCCTTGTCCATCCATGAAGAGAAAGCTGCTCTACAAGTCCTTATTAGAGTTATGGAAAACAAACCCAGCCATTGGCCACTTTCCATAGCCTCTGATATATCTGGAATTTCATTAACCTGTTACGAGATTTCAGACAACTTTATAGGGGAAAGAAGAGATGGCAGTCCGTAAAACGCAATTCATGGTAGTGAAAGATGCCTAAACTACAGAAATCATCGTTAAAAAAAGATAAGCAATGCACTTGAATTCCGAAGAGTATCAACGTGTGGACATGAATCTCATAACCAGCTCCACTGAATGTCAATTCTTTGTGTTTTCCTTATTTGGGGTTCTTCCGTATTAGGTATATAGAAGTTACTTTTCCTTCTCATGTGCAGGTTGCTTTTTGCTTTTTTTATTTCTTAATGCATATATCTCTTCTTTCCTTGGTCTTTGTGTCAAAATCAAACGTAAAGGACTGACTGATCACGACTGAGGGAATATAATGTAATAAGGCGATGTTCCATCAAAATAACAGACATTTTAAGTAAAGACGGCGATTCAATTGTTAGCTGATGGAGTTCAGATGGTTAATCCATGGCTTCCATTTACTTCAGCGCTTTTTATGTAACTCACACCAGCCATGTACTTTGACTAGTCAGCTTCTAACGACCTCTTAAAACTAAGTAGAGGAAAAATTCCATTTGAACCAAGTTATTATGAGTTATGAACGAGGCTTTCAGCTCTCTAATTTTGAAGTCGTATAAACATGAATAAAAGTTCGCGAATTAAAACATCAACAAGAACCGCATTAGTAACAACAAAAGGTAGACACGTAGAACCAAGCATGTACGAAATCCTCTAACCAATTTCACTTGAAAATGGAAGGGTAATTAGAGATAGGATTCATAGGATTGAACTTTTGTAGAATAGGCAGCATCCACAAGCCCTTACCTTAAAACAAAAGACACCTTTCTAAAATCTGAAACATTTTTCTTAGGATAAATGACTTTGGTGCCTTGAGGGTTTGAGGCTTTGAGCTAATTCCATTTGGTATCAAGAGATTTCACAAATTTCACATTGGTGCCAGAGATGAGTGATTTTCCACTTAGATAACTGAAACGTAACAAATAATCCAAACACAAGTGCTATTATGTAAATTATGTTAAAACCACCCTTGTATCTTATACAAAGTATAATGATAATTTGCATCTACATATATGATGGTTAAAATTCACTGATTACCAAAGTGGGAAATTTTGTGAAAACCTCATGTCACCAAAGTGAGAAACTGTTTAAACTTCAGATCACCAAAGGGGAATTAGTGAAAACAAAGGGCAACAAAGTGGAATTAGCACAAGCCTAAGGAACCAAAGTATCTTATTGTCAAGGTGTCCTTAGCATTTTGTTTCAGCCCATTTCAGAATGCACAGTTCAGAAAATAAGCTCAGTCAAGATCATGCCAGTTTGCTCAGGAAAAGGAAAAAAAGATGTACACGTTAAAGATGGCAAACGACAAGCAGCCACAAAGATGCATTTCCAGCAATTAAAATAAAAAAGACAGTTGATATTCCTCTGAATTAATCAGAAAATATCTATTGTTGCACATGCTGAGAAACATATTATTGCCTACCTCTTTCTCAAGTTGTTCAACAGAAGACAAAAGCAGCCTGAGTCTGGAACCAGGTTCAACAGCATATAAACTTAGTGGTCTCTTTGTACGATCAAAATCCGATTCATCAAAGCTCGTAATAACACCATTCTCAGAAGCAATAAGAGAATCTGTTATTTTTCCTTTTATGACACTCCAATTATGTCGACAACTAGTTTTGTCCTCCTCTTCAGTTGTACTGGAAAGTATGAAGGAAATAATAAGTGCAAGAACAAATTGATATCTGAACAAATTAAAGACAGAATAAGACAAAAACCGTGATCTAGAAGCCCCATAATCAACATTTATTCTCAAACAAGACAGGCAAGTTATTTCTTGCGAGGCTGCTCCAATTGCCCACTAATTACACACTAATACATTTAATCCCCAACCTTTATAATTGTATGCCTCCCAATTTCAATATGTGAGAGTCTCACAGAGACAAGTACTAAATAATCATGTGTTTGACATTTACTTTGGAAACATAGATTTCAAGAGAAGTTAGCTCACCTACCAAAAAAGACAGGACTTTCGTGAAGCAGCAAAGAACTTGAACTTTTCTTTCGAGAGTTTAGGTAAGATTTCTCAGACGGCAAAACTCCAGCCATATATGTAAGGAAGACACTGGCAGTAAGAAGAACTTGGTCTATGACAGGAACCCAATCATAGGGAGCAGCACTTTCAAAATCTATCATAAGCCCTGAGAAGCTACACTTCATTGAAGATCCCCTAAAAGCAGAAATTGTGTTCGGACGTCTAGAAAAGGAACGAGATTTATACTTGCTGACTCTCCATAGAGGGACCGAAGAAAAGTGATAGTTTCTGCCAAGTAAAAAGATTCAAACTCATCAAAGTCTAAGTTTTGTGTGTGTGTGTGTGTGTGTGTGTGTGTGTGTGTGTGTGTGTTTCCCAACATTAATAATGTAGATTGTAGATCGAAATTGTATCCAAAACTATGTACTTAGGCTCAGCTGCAAGTAGCAATACCTCACGTCGATTTTGTGAAAAGGTTTCATACTTTGGGACTAAAATAACGAGATAGAGTGCTGTACCATGACGGAGTTTAGACTGTAGAGACGTGACACACAGCTAAAGTGAAGCGCCAAAGTAACATAGTTACAAAGATACAAAGAGCTTTAAAATAATTACAACTACAGGGAGTCTCTTTTTTCAGAGAGTCCAGTAGATATACAGATACAAGTCATACAACTAAAACACACTGAGATAGTGAGATAGGACTATTGGACTCAAGCTAAATACTAGCTATCGAACTCGCCATTTTCAAGTACAATTACTAAAGTTTTGAATTACAGAGAAATTTCAAGCAGTTGAGTTGGTATCTTATTAAAATTCAACGGAATATTTCAACATACACATAGCCCTTTCATGTTATTAAATCTGACCACGGCAACAAAATAGGAACGAGTTATAACCTTTCAAAGGTTATTGCGACCGCATTTTGAGGCGGTATCACCACATCTATAAGACTATAACACAATGGCCAAGATAACTATCCATAACTGCCCTGTTCATACCTAATATCCCAGCCAAGTACTAGTCTGCCATGCTCTTCATCCTCAGCCAACATACAGGCGTTCAACCACATTCAGTATCATGTTAGGGAACTCCAAATTAGTCCAGAAACATAGGAAACTCCCTAAAATACCCAGGTCCAATCCAAACAGTCAAAAGATTATCGCGACCGCATTTTGAGGTGGTATCCTTAACTTCCCTGTTTATACCACAGTAACCTCACCCAACCAAGTACCAGTTTGCCATGCTATTCATCCTCGGCCAACAGACAAGCATTCAACCACATTCAACCCTTCACTATCACACTAGGGAGCTTCTAATTAGTCTAGAAACATAGCAAACTTCCCAAAATAGGCAGGTCCAATCCAAACAATGGATCAATTATGCTCAAACATGAAATGTTGTGACTTGTTGACATTTTCCTTTTCACCAGTCATATTGCAGAAATAAGCACAAAACATTACCCCAATGGCCCACAAATTGCAAGGTAAGGGGGTCAGATGCACAAAGTCTTACCCTTGCATTAGCAACACAAGAGAGCGTTTCCGAATGACCCAAGAAGTAAGCAGCATAGTATACTCATAATAATCACAAATTCAAATATAATGCTTCTTAAAAACCATTATCAGTCAAAATATTATACACACTTGTTTCCTTAAGTCAAGGCAAAACCAACCTAAATTAGCCCATTTTCCAATTAAACTCGGCAAATAAACAACAAATTTATCATCTTTACAAATATAAGAACACAAAAAACAGGTTTCTTACCTGGAAATTTTTCTAGGATTTGAATTCTGAGGTTTAATCCAAGACCCATTTGAATAACTTCTTCCAAAATGCAGATTAAAATTGGATTGTAAACTTGCACATTCAGCCATTTTTAACCAAAAATGGATCAGCGCATTCTGAGAGACTTGACCTGAATCTGTTGAAAATGAATCAATAATCAGCAAAAGTTAACATTTTGAGTGGAACCCAGTAAATATTTGCAGAATTAGATACAAATAAATATTTTTAATAATAAGAAATTGAGCAAGAAATGTGTAAATTACCAATTTGAATTGAATGTGCAGAAGAGTATATATATATATATATATATATATGTATTGATTTACGGATTAGGAATTTTTTTATGAGGAACTGTAATTCAGTATTGAGTCAAGGAGAATGCTTCAAAGATGGAGGGAGGGTTTTGGACCCCATTACGAATATCTAAAACTCTTCTATTGCAGGAAGTCCATTCATTCGGATTTTAAACAAACAACCAAAAAAAAAAGAAAAAACACAAAATTTGTGAGGGTCAACCCATTAAATTGTCTTAAGTATTTTGAAGGAGATTGACCCAGCTATTGATAGGGGATACCTTAGTCAGCACCAAAAAAAACGAAAAAAAAGTGTGTAAAATGATGTCTGGTCAACATATTTTAAAAAAAAAAAATCATTAATTTTTCAGCAAGTCTCCCCGGCACATCCATCACAAGCTTGTAGCGAATCAAATACTACTAATAAGTATCTATGTAGCCATGTGTATATAAGACAAAACAGATTGTTACTCTATATGCACTCTGTTTTTGTCTTATCTACCCACAAACTTATGTGACGGATATGTCATCACAAATGAGAATTTGTGGTGAGTTGTAGTTGAACTTATTTATCATGTGTAAAAATTTAACAAAAACTAGTTTTCAACCCGTGCAATTTGCACGGGTATGAATTTATAATCATTGAAATCGCTGTGAATATATAAAGAATACTAAGTAATGAACATGTATATTTTAAGTGGTATTTCTTGTATATATTCATAATAGAATAAAACACGTGCAAAATTTGCAAGGGGTTGAAACTTGAGCATGTTTTAAATTTGTGATATAGATCCACAAATTCGGTGTTGTAACATGGAACATAGTATATAATATATAATAAATGTAATGTATGAGAAATAATAAAAAGCAAACAAAATAAATATCGCTATAAATTGGAAATAGTTATCAAATTTGAAAAGCGGTTACAATCAAATTGAAGAAACATAACTATAAAATTAACGAAAATAGACTAATATCATTCCAAATATTGGAAAATTTCATGGTAGACTACATTTGTTGTTGTATTTGATGTAACCTTATTACTATCACAAATCAAGAGTTTCAAACCTTCTTTTCTTGTAACTCTGGAAAGCGCTACGTAAAGCTGTCCATGACTAAAAACTGGTCGTGGAAGGTAGATGCTGACCTGAGATAATGATTGTCCTTAGCTTGACTCTTGTTTATAGTCATGGCAAAACAGACCGCGATGGGGAATTGCCTTCTGCTAAAACGTACCGGGAATTTACTGGAGTCCGACGGAGTTAGTGTTAGTCGAGCAATATGCACGTGATCACCTTTATGACTACCTGTCAAAACCGTACATCTAATCACGCGTGACGCTAAATCAGTCACAATTAATCGTGTTCCATTACACAAACCGCGTGATTGATCAATGTTCCTGAGAAGCATCACCATAGCACCAACCTTCAACTTCAGCTCATGATTTGGGAGTCCGGAACATTTAATACTATTGAGGTATTCAGTAGAATGAAGGTCAGGGTCACATATGCCTCTATCATCGTTAGAAACTTCATCAGAGCTTAGATATATCACCTCCTCCTCATCGATTTTCGACAACACGTAGTCATTTACCGCTTCAACTATCTCGTGAGTAGGGGCGAGAATTGCCCTTTCTTGGAGGTAATCTGGGTTCCACAACTGGTTTTGTAGATCTGGATATGTGACATTTACTATTGATGCAATCGGATCTGCCACATGTTGAATGAGTAAGTCGTCTGGGAATTGAAGATCGACTTCCCCGTCATTTTCACCGCCTGCTAAACCATCTCCAATTTCCAAGAGCCACCCCGAGAATTTCCTTATATCGTCAACATTGTCGCTTGTCCTTCCACCTTGCAAACGCATGTTCTGTGTCAATCTAAGCACCTGCACAAATTCAAATGTTATCATATTTATATATTTAATTTTTAAGAAAAGTTGTAACTAATAATGTTGGTGGACATATATATTGCTATGGTAGTTAAGGAAGAATACCTTGCAAGAACGCCACAAATATGATGAACAAAGAGATGCACGCACAACGTCTGCTCTACTTCCTTTGGAGACAACGGGTAGAGTTTGGCGAAAATCTCCCCCAAATACTACCACCTTACCACCAAACGGTAATTCAGCATTTCTCGCGTTCACAACGCGCATTACATCTTTCAAACTTTTGTCAACAGCCTCAAAGCTATGTTT
The DNA here is from genome assembly GCF_048544455.1 of Silene latifolia. Lineage (NCBI taxonomy): Eukaryota > Viridiplantae > Streptophyta > Magnoliopsida > Caryophyllales > Caryophyllaceae > Silene > Silene latifolia. The sequence continues at coordinate 33,845,527 of NC_133529.1, read as the reverse complement.
GTGAGTCATAGGTGCTTCATCCCATATTATGAGTTTCGCCCTTATCAAAAGTTCCGTTAAATCACTACCAGGCTTAATTCGAGAGCAAGTAGAGTCCTCATTCACATTGAGCGGAATGCTTAATCTTGAATGAGCTGTTACACCACCAGGTATCAAGGTTGCTGCAATTCCGCTTGATGCAACTGCTACAACAATTTCTCCTTTACTTCTTATTCCAGAACACAAAGAACGCCAAATGAATGTCTTTCCAGTACCGCCATATCCATAAACAAAGAACACTCCTCCTCTATTTTTTAAAACATCATCCATTATTTCATTGTAGACCGACCTTTGTTCATTAGTCATTGAAGAAAGCTGACGCTCATTTTCTTCCCTCAGTGACTGTTTGTCGTACGACAACACATCCATTACTAACGTGTTTCGATGGTGTGACGTTGTTGAAGAATCTGGAAGAGGCATTCCTTGAAATCTAGTCAGGCTACTCCCATTTAATTGAAGAGAATTTTCAATATCCATCAGTGCATAATTTTTCAACTCTTCATCTGTCAGTTGTAAGGCTGATAAGGGAAAAAAGGTGAATATATTACTGATCAACAAATAGATGTTGCAGAAGAATAAATATAGTGATACATAGAGTGGAAAAGTAAAAAAATCACCTGTTATTTAAAAAGTATTATAATCAAGGAAGCCATAAATGTAGAGTGATATAAAAGACAAACCTGGATTTTTTAAGAAGTTTGCGTTGCCTATAAAGTATATCGTCGGAAAGAAGCTGCCAGGTTTCTTCCCAAACTGTGGTCGGCATAGACAATGTACCAGACTGTAATAAAGTCGAAAAAAGGTTACGAAGGTAGAATCCAGACCCCCAATCTGCAGCTTGTTTTATCGCATCAATATACTCTCTGTCATCACCAATTAAGCCCAATTTGTAACACGCTTCTCTAAATGTCGGACAGACATATTCGTCGACGGTCCTAATGTCCTCAAAACACTTGGGGCCTTTAACATGATTCAACATGATTCTCATAAAATACAGCTCTCCGCAGTTCGGTGGGACATGAACCAACCTACCAATCGTAAACCCTTTTTTTCTAAGGCTCCAATGCCGCTCCTTCTTCTTCCAAACAAATTTAGTTGGGAATTGAGAATATAACAATTCTTTTGCAATCTGCATATCCCGTTGTTCAGAATTATTGCAGGCCATCCAATTCAAGAACTGCGATACTCCCATCGATGATTTATCTACAACGTCGTCAATGAAATCATTATCATCAAAAACAACAGGCTGCTCATCCGGAAGGTGGTACTGCAACCGTTCAACAGCTGGAGTCCTATAATGAATTTCAAAACCAAATAACCTCCATGCAGCTTCACACGCGGATAAATATCGACAGTCATAATACCTTTTTATCTCATCAAATCGACCAGGATCGTCCTCATTGCGACGCATATAAGAGGACTGCATCGTAACTCGATCAGAGCCCTTGTTAATATACTTGAAGAGATACTTAATCGATCGAGATTGATTACACCATTCGACGTTGATATGAGCCCGATATTTCAATAACAACTGAGCGTTATATGGAATGACAAATTCGTTGCCAATAGGTACATCGTCCTTTTTCACCGTAACTCCTTTCTTGCTTCTCTTGTATATAGGATAACCCTCACCGTCAACCATTGTTCTTTCAGTACACGGCTTTGGGTAATGTTTTGAGCAGTTTTCCCCGACCATACACGGTGATGATAACTTTTCTTTACCACACGGGCCATGGAGCATGTACTCACAAACAGCAGCATGTAAGATAGGCTCCTTAATCGGATCAGGAATCTCGGCAGAAATTATTTTGTCGACATCTGCAGCTTCAGGGAACTTGTACTCTCGATGTAGGAACAATAGTATATGCGCATGGGGTAGACCACGTTTTTGAAATTCAATAGTATATACCACTGGAAAATAAATATTTGAAATGCATCAGATTATATACGGTACTGTTAAATAATAAATTATGTTTTTAATGAAACGGTTAACTTTAATGAGTACCTGCTCTAGCTTTTCCAAAAATGTGTCGATCTTTTAAATCTCTTATCAACTCATCGAGCTTAATTTTGAAGACACGACATAGAATATCTGGACGATCCTCCGATCTCAAGCCTCTTTTAGTAACGAATCGAACTATTTCCAGCCACTTGGGATTACACGTGAATGTAATGAATAAATCAGGATAACCGAACCACTTGCAAATAGTCATGGTATCGAGATAATTCACTTTCTTCCACTTGTCACCACCTGGGAAACTCGAAGGGATAATATACCGAGCACCGGCAGAAGATGTCTCGATGTCTCCTCTACCAACAGCATTTGAAAGGTTTTTGTAATTATCTACCCGAAGTCGTTCTTGGTTAAAACGAATGTAATTGAGCCTATGCGATTCAACCATCATATAACCATCAACTAAAAACTGGTGAAATGCCTTTCCAGATAGTAACAACGTTGGAAATTCAATATCAGGTGATCTGTCTTGTAGACGATAGGCAAACCACTCTCGACACGTTGTTTCTTCACGCGGTTGCTCGCTAGTGCTGACCCCAATAGAAGCTTCACCGTGTTGGATACCCAACCGATACCCATCATCCCCGGATGGGAATAACAAAGGATATTGGAGTGGAGTGTATAGAGGATGTAACTCAGATATCCGTTGCAAACCACCACATGACTTCTTAACAATAATATCCCTTTTCTCCATATTTGGACCGATATCCCCTTCAATCAAAGCCGCAATCTCCGAAACCGTTGGACGATTATATGTTCTTCCATCTTTTTCTCTTCTGGAAATAAGTCTGATGCTCACTTCACTGTCTTTATCTATAGACAATTTATCCCTAACCATCCTAAACAGCTTAGCAAGAGGATTGTATTGGTCAATCATATTTTTTAACAACCGAATAAGATCATCGTTAAACCTAGAGGGATCGTTGGGACTGCATTTTTAAAAGCACCACAAATTAATTGAAGATTTTTGTAATAAGAATAGATAATTATAATGTAAAATGGAATCAAATTGAATGAATTTCGACAATACATAAAAAAGAAATTAATATAAATACCTGATGGCGGTTTTACGATTATAAACTTCTTCTTCGGTGTCATATATATACAATTGACAGAACTTAGGACTTGACTCTGCAGGCGGGACTAAAGTACCTATTCGATGAACGTTTTGACCTCCCATCCGAAAAGTGTAAGGACCTCTACCTTGATTGATGGAATGATCAATTTTACCACCCATGGAAGTAAAGAAAAACATGGAATTATAACCTCTGATGTTTTCTCTAAAATGCTTGCTTAACCGATGATGTCCATTCAAAAGAGACTTAAGGATTTCAGGTGGCTCATGTAAGTATGGGAGAACAACTTTGCCGTCCGAACAACATAGTGAAAATTTTGGACGTCTTGTACCACGACTTTTTTGTTTTCTCTCCTCAAACCACATTTGCGCCCTACATTTTTCACATTCATAATCTGGATCTCCAATGTCCCAATATCCTTCCCAATCTTGTAAAAAAAATTAAACGTTAATATGTGGCACATAATAATTATTATATAGAAATTCAGTTAATGACTGGCGTCGGATTAATAAGTTTGAAAATATACTTACTATCATTAATTAAGTCAACGGATGAGGTTTGTTGAGTTCGTGAACATTCTCCAAGTGAAAAGGATGAATTTATTACATACTGACATGGGGATTCTTCATTTGGAGTTATAGAAGGAAGAACTTCATTTAAAGATTCACCATACTCAGCACATAAATCTCTTACCAATCGCTCAACCACATCTGTTGGACTACATATTTCTCCTAAATCATGTTATTTAAAACAATTATGAAGGAATATGATATTGCACATGACAAACTATGATATATAACATATAGAGATAGATATATACCTGTAGCGGTGGAGCTAAGCGGTGTAGTTGGGGGGCTTAATTGAGAAAAGACATGACTAACATTACCAGTACGTTTTTTAGTTGAAAACGTTTTCCTTTTATCTCTCGCCGTCTTCGCCCGTAACTGAGCAGGCGTTACAATGGGAGCATCGGGAGGTGATGAGATAGGGCTAAAATTTACATTACTTGATCGTAATGTGATTGAGTTTTGTTCACGTACATGTCTTCTCGTATTTTGACTTGCGGTTCGAGAAACTGCAAGTTTTTCAAAAAAACATTTATTAGAAAAGTAATTTGCAGAGGTTTGATTTAAAATGTTTTTCGTTAAATAAAATTAAAACGTAAGAAATTGTAAAAATAAAAAAATAGCGATGTACCATTTGTAATGTCAGAGAGCGGCGTACGGGTATTTGACATTGGTTGTTGACTTGAATCATAAATATCTTGTCTTGTCGGTTCACTCGAATCAACTATAATGTGCAAACATAAATTAAATGGGAAATTATACAAATGAGAAAGTACAAAGCAAAAATGTTAATATGAAAATATGAGGCGTTTATGAAATAAAAAAAAACCGAGTCAACTCTCTTACAAATACGATATGATATGGATTATAATGGACGGACTATAGCAAATGGGCCGTATAATTGCTTGCTTTTACGCAGCCCAGAATATGCTGACCCAAAATTAAACCCTAAACATCTACTATATATAACCTCAGCAATGTTAAAATCGTCACAAATTCCGCCTCCTCGTCTCTCTTATTTCACCTAACCTCATCTATTTCTTTCACCTACCGTCATCCCCTCCTCATCTCTCTTCTTTCACCTACCCCTCATCTCTCTTCTGCTTCATCTCTCTTCTTTCACCTACCACTCATCTCATCTCCCTAAATCATAAATCCGCCATTGAAGATCCTATTCCGCCATTCATCTCTTCATTCTTTCAATCATCATCATCTTTCCACCTACTACATCCTCTCAATAAACATCTCATCACCTCATTCCGTCCACCTCTATCTCAGACCATAGGTTTTCAAAAGAAAAGATCCGTAAAAAATGAATACAGATCTTAAAGAGGAAAGTCGTCCTCAAATGATTAAAGGCGGAGATCATCCTGGAATGTTAAAGATCAACGAAGACTATTTCATGGTGAAGAATGCAAGTCCGGTGAAAAATGGAGGCCAAAATTGTTGATGAAAGGTACACATAATTAATTTCCCCCTCTTTTTAATGACATGCATATAAATTTATAGAAATAGCATGAAACGATTGTTAAAAAAATATAAGCAACTGTGATATGGAAGCTTAAATTCCGAGATTATAGCTTCAAAGTAGGGTCCTGTTTTTTACCACAAAAATAGGGTCCTATTTTCAGAGAGTATATAAAATTAATTTGTGATTATTATGTAATATAGCGTTTTTAGGTTAAAAATATGTAGATCTATGCTTTCAAAGAGAAGATTTATTATTTTGTTGATTTAAAAAAATGTTATTCCACTATGTTAAATTAAGGTGTTTTTTATATTAAATACTAATTTTTTTAGGTGATAAATAAGTAGATCTATGATAAACAAAGTAATGTTTATTTTTTAATAAATATTTTTTTTATGCAGATTTGAATAGTCGGAAAAATCTAATTTGTTTTATTGATGTTAATTGTTAAAATAAAAAATTCGACGAATGTGTGATTATTTTTGTTGATTTTTCTGTTCGCAATGAACCGATCTAGGATGTCAGTATTGGTTAGAATATTGTTTAATTTTGGTTATCACATATGGACTTTTTAATTAATGGATTTAACTAAATTTTTAATTTAATTTGTTGTGTCATATTATTTATTTTATTTGAAGATATTCATTTAGTTAGGCTGATTTTCATCTTATAAAAAACCCTAAAAAAGTGAGTGAAATTACTTTTTTATTCAATTGGTTTTTTGGTTAAGTTAATGCACAATTTCGTCTCAATTAATTAATTTTTTTTAATTTAATCTCTAGCACAATATAGAGGAATGTAACCCGACCCGAGGAAGGTACCGTGTACAAATCCAATTGCATGTGACCTAACCCAATTATTCGTCATTTGACCCAACACAATTATATTTCACCTAGCCCAACCCAATCAAGTCTGACCGTGCCCATTTTAAATTGGGTTGTACCTTAATCCAATTCGGGTATGACTTGAGTTTACCCAATTCCAGCCCAACCCAAACATGGGTTGGCCTGTTGCAACCCAACACAACCAGGTTTGACCCGACCCAACAAATACCAACATGGGTTCACCTGACCCAACCCATACCAACATGGTTTGACCCGACCCAACCCATACCAACCTGGTTTGACCCGACCCAACCCATACCAACCTGGTTTGACCCGACCCGACCCATACCAACCTGGTTAACCCGACCCGACCCATACCAACCTGGTTAACCCGACCCGACCCATACCAACATGGTTGACCCAACCCGACCCATACCAACATGGTTGACCCGACCCGACCCATACCAACATGGTTGACCCGACCCGACCCATACCAACATGGTTGACCCGACCCGACCCATACCAACATGGTTGACCCGACCCGACCCATACCAATATGGTTGACCCGACCCGACCCATACCATCATGGTTGACCCGACCCGACCCATACCAACATGTTTGACCGGACCCAACCCATATCAACATGGTTTTTAATTTCAGTTTGCAATTTCTGCGTTTTCTTTGCATGAATTCAACAATCAATAATGGCATATGTACTAAAAACAATCAATAATTTAATGAAGTCAAATGATTCATGAAATCCTAATTCACATGCGTTTACCTTAATTGAATAACATGTGTTTTGCCTAACTATAACCACATAGCTCTTAACCCAGATCGCTTTCCACCTGACCTTAGCGACATGAGTTTGTCTTGTACTAATATCGTTTTACTCTAAATTTCAGGTTTGAACATAAAGAAAAATTTGTAGTTCTGCAATTGAAGACTGGAGTATAATTGACAGCTATGGTTTTATAAGTTAAGTTTACTATATTCCTAGTTTAGTTTACATTAAAGTAAATGACAGTTGTTATAAACTCAAGAACACATAAGATGACTTACTGTTTTCTTGCTGCCTTCCGTATTCTTTTCTTTTCTTCCCTGACGTTGATGAACTGCCCTTTTCCATGATTATAGTCTCAATCTAAGTTCTTTCAACCCGTGTGATCCTATGAATGATTCATTAATGTAAAAACTAATTTAAGGCAAGAGTTCATGTGAAATTTATAGATTAGTGAATTGGCATATGTTTTGTTATTTAATTGTAAAAGCTGGTGTGTATTGATTTATGATTTACATACTGACAGAAACTACATGGTATGGCAATTACTTTGTAACTATTTTTTGCCCCACTAACACCTTAACACGTTTTTTGGTGGTATTATGTATTTTAAATTCATTTGTAATAGATTTGACCTGTTATAATGTTAATAGTTACTTCTTTTTATTCTTTTTATTGTATGTAAGTTACTTTACGTTGTATACGTAACTTGACTTGTATATTTTTTATTATTCACTAAAAATAGTGCAACATAATTTAATTGTATATGTTCGTTGTGTGAAGTTAAAAATAAACACATTGCTCAAATTTTTTAGAAAATTTCAAAATTATTTTCAAAATTAGATTGGATGATCTGCAATTTAGGACGAAAGAATGCTAGAAAATGAATTTAGTTGAGTTTTGTTTGGTGGTATGTTGTTTAGTTGTAGTTTTTTTAGTTGTAATGCTTTTTTTTGGAAATCTTATTGAGCAGTGTTTAAGTGCAGAAAGTAAACTTGACTTGAGCTTAAAGAAACATTAAATTAACGGAAATGATGATGGAGTTGTTTATGATCATATATTACGTGACAATAATAACTATATTAATATAATCAGCAGAAAATTTAAATGCTGTGTCTTTCATCGTATATGATTTTATGTGTACGGGTTTTGTAAAGTAGTGTTTCAAAATGAGCATGTACTTGCATATATTTTTTCGTGTTTCTGAATTTTGTATCGTAAATTTCAAATGTGCTTTACTTGGTCACATCAGGTCGTTTGTTAGCTGCATTAGCTTTATAATCTACGTGATAATCTGACTGACAACATAGTTGTCATTATTTTGAATTTACTAATAATAGTGCAACATAATCTGTGAACAAAATAAAGATTTTATATAAGTTATACTCCTGGACAATTACATAAGTTGTTGCAAGCATCATTTTAGAAAGTAACACACTTTTGGTTCTATTGTTTGCTTGCTGTCCTAGTTCATCTTTGCATTAGCCTTCATTTCCTCATTGAAATTTGCTGCTGCTTCTCATTGGAATTTGCTGGTGGTCCAATCTTTATGCTTTGGTTGCTCCGTAGTCTACTGCAGCGATATTTCCTAGTATAACTATTACACTTGTACTAAATGACATCAAATTAAGTCCTGAAACTGAAATACATAACATAGTCCAACTGAAATACATAATGTAGTCCAAATAACGGTGCAAAAACATAAAGAAACAGTCAGGTTATAAAACATAGTCCAAAACCGAAAAAACACTAATAATAAAGTTCTTTAAATATCCATTGGAGCCTTTCCCATTTTGATATCTTGCTGTTTTGTTGCAGATGATTTGTCCGACGTTTCAGCCATTACCACAATACCTTTCTGTGGCGTTAACTCCTCAACTTCCCTGACAGGTTCGTCTTCAGTCATCTCCCTCAACTTTTCCTAACACATTAAAATATTGTAAGTAAAAAGATTAAGCAGTAGGATTTCACGTAATAAAGGGAAAGGACTTTAAAAGATCAACCATCATGGAGTCAGTGTTGGTATCCTTGCTGGACGATGAAATTGACATTGATTTTTCCTGGTGCATTAAGACATGAATTTTGTTTATGTAAAATATACAGATTGTATTGTAAAGTTTAGAGTATGTAAATTGAAGAACCTTTGATGCATCATGGATGTTTTTCCACTTAGATATTGTTGTAGGATCATCAGATAAGGATATGACACCATAGGAAAGCGATTTCTGCTCAATGTTGAACTCTTTTGTAACCCTGATTTTGACAATAAATTCCTTCTCAATAAGAGGCCTGAAATCTGGTGGTGGCACAAGGGCGAAAATCTGAAATGGAGAACGAAAATTGTAAGACGAAAATGGGAAAATGTGATAATTGATGTTCTGAAATTAATAGTAAAAATAATTTGAGGAATACATCATCTTCATCAAGTATTTGTTGGGCTGTTTTTCCAAGCAATTCCGTCATAGCATCATCCCAAATGATAAATTCACATATGTTGCTGCCTTCATACGTCACAAAGAATTTAACTTGGAACCTATATTGAAACAAATTTGTGCTGTTTTAGTTGTGTTGTTTTTGTTTGGTGTAATTTTATGTCATTTATTTATTGTACTTGTAATTTATAGCCTCCCGAATTGCATTACATAGTATCGTGTAAATAAATAAATACCACATGTTAGGATAGTATTTTTGTACCTAGGAATAGCTGATTTCGTGCCAACCCCCTTTAAAGAGCATGGTGGTTTGTTTGGACGTTCTTTATCACAATACCATAAACCGTCATCCTTCATTTGAACTTTTGCTCTACATTTCGTGCATGAATTGTAGTACCAACTCACACCAGATGTTGCCAATTCTACAAATGTAGCCAATGTCACATATGAACCTCCTTGAGTCAAGGACAGAATTTCATCTAATGACTTAATGTTTGCACTTGCGAGAATGGCTGGATGGTGAGTTGCATTCTCTGGAACACCAAACAGATTTTGGACCCCTTCAGCAGCTGGGAATCTAGTAATGATACAATGAAACTTTATCAATAATTTGGCCTGTTTTGCTTGTTTTTACTTATATTTGTACTTTTTCTGATGTGTTTTTTTGAATTTAATGATATTTAAGTTTGAGTTGCTGGAATCATAACGCAATAATTTGATGAAACTTTTTCAGTAATTTGAAATGCAAACAGAACAACTTTGAAAAGAAATGTTTTAAAATTTAAGTTGCTGGAATCGTAACTGAAGATTGACATGCAAACAGAGAAACGTTAATTACCGTTGGTTGAATTGACGAACTTCAAACATATCGGGGTTGATTAAAATTTGACTTGCTCCCCATGTTGTGCTGATGCTCACTTCCCCTAAATTATATTATTGATCATATGGCATTAGATTAAACTGAAATGCTTGCGTAAAATGTATTTTTGCATTGTATAAAGTGTAAGTATTGTTGCATAAAATATGGACTATATAATCTTACCATTATAGACAGATCTTTTGATGTAGAGCAAAACCAAAGTTGGTTTGTTTTTGTTTTTGAATTCATTCTCAATTTTTGTCATTTGATCAACATAATCACCAAAAACTGTACAACACAGTTGCTCATTCCTGAAAAAAAAATGTGTTTATAAGATGCATGTTTTGTTAAAAAAGAAGATATTTGTTTACAAAAACTACATAATAAAAACATAGTGTATTACTCATAGTTTCCTAGAACGATTGTCATTCTCTTTGTTCCATCACCGTTTAGTTTGATTGGGTAAACATGTTCAACTTGTCCAATAACATCTGCATAGTAAGACATATATTACTTAAAATGAATTTTGTCAGAAATTTTGGTAGAGATTAGGTGAAATATGCATACCAACATAGAGTTTATCCGGCATTGCGCCCATAGCAAAGTCTTTGAATGTGTAGAAGGTATGAACAGTATGAGGAATGTCCGGAATTGGTGCTGGTATGACCTTTGTACTGTACTCAAACCAGATCTTGCATTGATGATATGTTGCCATGTCGTAGCCGAGTCTATTGGACGAAGTATTAAATTTCCTTATCTTATACGTGTCACCTTCATTGAGCACTTCTAAGAAAATCTTCACCAAATTCTTCTTGATTGTTGCTTGAATGGTATCTCCCTGTTAACAATAATGTTTTATTAGTTTGCTACATAAATTAAACATAAATGGTGGAGTAATATGATGTAAAAATGTAAATAAGGTGAGCATACATTCTAGTCAGCAAGTATAAGTTCTACGCCTTGTACCACAGATGGATTCTTGTCCGATTTTCGTAGCCACATACGAATTACCCGGACCTTGATAAATTCCGTCCTTGGAGTAGTCTCCTTGATGCTTGAAATTGGAATTGCTTCCTGATTTGCCATGTTTATGAATATTTTTTGATGGTGTAAATGATATAGTGTGATGTTTGGTTCTGTTTATTTTATAGTAACCTCAGACTTGCAGTTGCCCTAATTAGTGGGAAAAACTGCTGCTAACTTCTCTTTTCCACTCCTCCACTATGTTTGTAACTGAAGTAATTATTCTTCTGGAATGTTCTGTTCATGCTTGAAATCTAGAAGGCCAGGGGAATGTGGATTCGACTGATGTTGGCCCAAGAGTGCAAATTTGAGTTATTATCGTAAATCATAAATTATGATGAAAATTAGGCCGCTCTAATAAACTTGTTGACGCAAATTTATCTTGGTAGCCTAACATTGCCACCTTCCGTAACTGGAATGGCGGCTGTTAGATAGTTGTCGGAAATTTTTGCTCCAAGTAAATTCTCGGTGATGATTGGCGGTCTGACCAGATCTGAGAGAATGTTTTGAACTATGATTTAAATTTAAATTTTTGAGATATAGCATTTTGAAATTATTTTGAAATTATTATAATAGTTCCAAAGTTTTGGTAATTATTAAAACGGATATTTTGTAATGGTTTTTTGAAATTAATTATTTCTTTAAGTATTTGATTATCGGTATTTGTTATTTTTCATAGTTTTAGTAATTATTAAAACGAAAATTTTGTAATGCTATTTTGAAAATTATTACTTCTTTAAAGTATTTGATTATCGTTATTTTTTATTATGATATTTTATGTACATTGGCTATTTATATGTGATATTTAACTTTATCAAAACTTGTAATCATTAAGTATTTAGATTTTGTTATCATTTTGGCTATTTATATAGTTTTGCAGATTATAAAATCTTGAAATTTTGTAAGCTGTATAGCTTTTTTTATGATTTTGCAAATTATTGTTTGGCTATTTTACTATGTAGTTTATTTACAACCGTCTTTTTTTTTTTTAAAAAAAAAATAGTAGTTAATTTTCTTGTATATATGTGAATATTGTATTTGTAATTTCGTAATTATTGTAATGTAAAATGTAGTTCATTTTTGTTGTAATATAAAATCTTGAAATTTTATTTGGGTATTCTGCATAATTATGTATTACATATTTTTTGGGAAATAATAAAATTAATCAATTAATCAATTGCATGAATAATTTAATCAGTCGGCTCGAATGATTATATATGAGTACGTAGCGATCAATTACGCAAGTAATCTCAGAACAAACTATTTGGCAATTAAATCCGTACTTTTGTATGTGGGACCCGCAATGTCGAAATGGAAAAAAAAAAATTGCTTTTGCCAACGTGGATGCACAGGAATGCGTTAAATGATCTTGTATTTATTAAGATAAGATATTTTTGTAAGACAATTTTTCATAACTACCGTTACCAGTTACCGCTATTAAGCTTATATTTGAGTCGTTTGACAATATTATTGTGTAAAACCGTTTTATACAAGGTTAACTAAAATTTTAGATAACCTACGTGTTTGGTTTATATTTTGTACGTATAAAACTTCGAATTAGAATTACTTTCGTGAAACATATATTTGTTAAGTCTAGGTGATTAAGGAAGGACTTCTCTTTTAGTTAATTTTATATATATATTAGTATCGAGTATTTTAAAGTTTAGGTTTTGATCGGATCGGACCATTGAATCTGGACTAAACCCGAACCGAGCTCTATTAAGTCCGCTCCTTTGTCCTTATTTTTTGAAATTTCAGTCTTCGGTCCGGTCGGGTCCAAGACCGGTAAGTTTAGGTATGCATTAATGAGTCAAAAATTATGATTTTTAAGATTAATGTTTGAAACTTTATACAAGAATATAATATTTTTGACGCTTAAAAAATATTATAAAGTCAATAATAATGATTATTTAAGTTCAACTTCCCTTCAAACTTCTTTTATTTTTAGATCCGTCTAAAAATATGCACGGTTTGTTTTTTTAAATTGTAACTAGGTTTGTTTCCCGTGAAATTCACGGGTTTATCTGTTTTAGTTTTTATATTTTTATCGTATTGTTAATATTTGTTCGAGCAATTAGTTGTTGATCAATTTAAAAATATATAGTCTTGAAATACATAGAAATTAGTTAGTTGATACCTTATTTCTTTGACGACTTTGGTTTATTTTTTTTAAATCGAATCCTGCAAGTGACAATGTGGTAGCTACTAATTTTGAGAAACTTGAAAACGGAGCAATGACAAAGACGACTCATTATATATACGTGTGTTTTACTCCGCAATATAATAAAGTGCGTTTTTAAAATATTAAAAGTTGAAACCATCCGTATATAATAAATTCTATATGGAAAAATCTTCAATGATGCCTTATAAGGTTGTAAACTCAACACCTTAGTATTGTCATCTAAAAATGATTTTCAGACCTCTCCATCAACCCTCCCATAGAAATATCTTTAAAGTCTTATCACCACGTGCATGCTTCAAATATTATTTACATCCGAAAAACATTTATTATATCGTTAGAAAAATATTAGATACGATTCGATGGTATGGTCGGTATTTACTCCATGTATTACGAAATAAATTTTCATTTCAATTGCTCAATAATCTAAAAAACAATATTCCTTAAATCCGAATTCCAAAAGGTTCATAAATTTTTTTAAGTTCCTTATTACTATTTCAAGAATTTGATCCATCTCTTGTTATACTTATGTCCATGATCCTATATAAAAATAAAAATAGTATTAAGGACAATAAAATAATCTATTCCGGTTTTGAAAAAAAAAATACATAAACTTAAAAATATACGGATTATAATTTAGAAACCATACAATTTAATATTTATCTGAAGGTTCACTTTCGTTTCCTTTTAGTACGCTTCCTTTTAGTACATGCCTTGATAATAGTTCATATGAAATGAAATAGAAAAATATATGTTAGAGATGATTATACTCATGAATACAAAAATACAAATTCAAATAGCTTGATCGAGAAAGCATAATAGTAAAATTACACAACAATATACGCTTAATAACAAATTTAAAGAAATATTATAAGATCTCCATTTTGAGATCAACGATCATCTTATAATGGTTAAAAAAGCATAAAACACTTAAAAAAGTAAAGTAAATTTTGTAGAAAAACAATCAAAAGATGGCAATTTGAGAAAACTTAAATTGGAAGAGGACATGACATAATTAAAATGATTAATTATTTTCATGATGGTTCAAAAAACTAAATTGTGAAATTTTAAAGATTTTTTATTCAATTATTTGAACTTATTTATTTACTATGAATTATGAGAGTAGGTTTTTTTTAAGGAAATTATGAGAGTAAGTTTTATGTATTATTCTTGTTTCGACAAAAAAAACACATAAACTTTAAAACATACGAAGTAGAATTTAGAAATCATACTATTTAATATTTACCTGAAGGTTCACTTTCACTTCCTTTTATTACATGCCTTGATAATAGTTCATATAAAATGAAAACGAACTCATTAATACAAAAATACAAATTCAAATAGGTTGATCGGGAAAGTATAATAGTAAAATTACACCACAATATAAGTTTAATAACAAATTAAAATAAATATTATAAGACTTCTATTTTGAGATCAACAATCATCCATCACTTATTAGTCTCTACCTTACATTTTTTTACCTTTAATTTTACCTCAGTTTCGTGCCTTTTGTATTTCTTCCCTTTTCAGATTACCCACGTGATGGTTTGCCTTGTCTGCATTCACATACGTTTCATGGTGTTTTAAAGTTATATAAAAAAATACATTTACCAAAAGATAAAACATCAACCTGGCAAAAACTTGACAAACGAATCGACACATTGTCACATGTAAGTCACTTAAATTAAACCAACTCGAAAACATGAATTCAAATATAAAGCAAATGATTCATAAAAACAACAACATAACAAATTAAAATATACTTTATGGAACACATCTGCAGCAGCAGCAGCACCACCACCACCACCACCACCACCACCACCACCACCACCAACAACAACAACAACAACAATACTCGACAATAATACTCAATATAATCAATATAATCAAATAAATAAATTAAACCATAAAATACAATCCACAGCTTAGAAACTCATGACAAATGGGCATATTTTAAATAAATAAAGTGAATAGAAACTATTATAGGTATTGTAGGTTTTATAGTCATTACACAACCATAAATTCCCATATTTTAATTTAATTTTTAATTTATTTTGTGGTATTATTAAATTAGATAATTGATTGCCGGGGACCTCAAGAGATGAATTAAATAGGACAAAATGTTAATGAAAATGATGAGTGTTGAGTAATATAAGGAGTTTTAATAAAATTAATAACATATTATATTACAAAAATTAATTAAATAGGAAAAACTTTTAATTAATTTGCGTGTATTAAGTACTCCCTCCATACCACACCAATGGTAACATTGACTTTTTCACACTTTTCGAGACATGTTTTGCAACGTAAATATCTTTTGTTACGCATTATTAAAAATTATAAAAATTTGATATTCTTATAGCATTCATGACGATAAATCAAACAAGATATCACATGACTATATTTTGTCTTATAGATTAAGAATAATATCGAAGATTCCCTACGACCATGAATAGTGGCAAAACGGTCAATGTTACCATTAGTCTGGTATGGAGGGAGTATTATGAAGAGTTTTAATCAATTTATTATCATGTTTAATTAAAAAAAATTAAATAGGAAAATGTTAATAATGGTGGGTGTTCAGTAATATGAAGAGTTTTAATTAATTTATTGACACTTTTTTTACAAAAAATTTAAAAATAATGAATTAAATAGAAAAATGTTAATAATGGTGAGTGTTTAGTAATATGAAGAGGTTTAATTAATTCCTTAACACATTTTATTACAAAAATTTCAATTAAAATTTTAATTTTAATTATAAATTATGAAATTTATTAACATGTTTTATAACAAAAATTTTAATTAAAATTTCAATATTAATTATAAATTATGAAATTTGATGTAAATTTGTAAGGGTTATATAAATTTTGGAAGACAATATATTTAATATACAAAATTAATTTAAGAATAATGATAATATCCTTTAATATTATAGATATAAGTGAATTAAATTAATTTACAGATAAATGACTTAAATAATGTCATGTAATAATTAATTGATAATCCATGTCACATTAATTCGCCATGTTACATTAAAAATATGCAACATCACATTTAAATATGCCACGTCACATTAAATTTTAATTTATGTGGCTTTTTGGATCCTACGTGGCTTTGTCTAGGTGGCGTTTATTTGTCATTTGAGGGTAGCCTTTTAATTATATTTTATAAATATGCAAAATATGTTAATTAATACAATTAATTAGGGCGTGATATTTTCATATAATAATAGAATAATACGATATATAATAATAATAATAATAACAACAACAACAACAACAACAACAACAACAACAACAATAATAACATTGTTATAAACTAAACTTCTGCGGATAAAATTTCAAAAGATTTAGTATTCAAGAACTTAAGTAAATTAACGTATTTGATGAGACACACAAATTAGGGTTGTATGGATCAAGTTTAACCGCGGATCACCCCATATGACCAACGGACCTAAATCATAATATATCCCCAAAGGATAACACCCGCTCGGCACCAACATCCTCTGAGGACCAATCTGAAAGGATTTATTAACCCTCAAATTAAACTCTTTTAATTATAGATCTAATTTACTCATTAAAACTAGATGTTGATCTTATGCATGCATAACAAAATTAAATCAAAGATTAATAAGAAAGCTTCTTACAATGTGGAAATCGGATTTGGGGCACAAGCAAGATCACCTTTCTTACTTGTTCTTGAGCTAAAAATAATGGATGATTCCTTTAGTCCCAATAGTATGAGAACCTCCTATTAGTTGCACCAAGACAATCCCCTTAAAACTACTAAATAATTGATTAGATTACTTTAGTAGCCATCCTTAGAATATAATCTAATATTATTTTCTATTACTACTTCTAGTAACTTGAATATTAGATTTTAGAACAATTAATTTTCTAAAACTTATTTTAGAGAGATGGGGTGAAAGTTAGAAGTAAGAATGTGTAAGAATGAATTAATTTCAAAAATAAGAACAATTCTTATTCTATGAAGGAGGGAAAAACCGGTGGCCTCTAGGGGGAGAGGAGAGCCAATGCATGCTCTTGTCTTTTTAGAATTGTTCTTATCTAAATAAGTTAGGGTGTAGATTAGGTTAGAATCATAATCATAGTGTTTTCCACTAATTAAAACAATTCAACCTATTCTTCCCATTTCCCTCATAAAACCGGTTTTCATGTAATATTGAGTCCATTTTATTTTTGTCAATTTGTCATTTTGTCATATAATGTGTGACATGTGACATGTAACATGTTGTTAATAATATTCATGCATATTTAACAATTAAATATCATTACATATATTAATTTAATTATATACAATAATTGACTAGTAATTCACAATTACAAGTAAATAAAATGGTCCATATTAATATAATCTACAACATATTGTAATTATAATTAACCGTTCATTCTTAATTTAATTGTTTCATTAACAATATTTTAGTAATATAACATCTTAATTACTAAAACGAATCTCATTTAATCGAATTACAATAAGATTCATATTCTTACTCACATTCGTGAATTGTTCCATATTAAGGAATTAATTAATTTGTATCATTATACCATTAATTAATTTAATCTATTAAGGGGATCGTCGCTCAAGTGTGACCTTTAGGGATCAACTGATCACCACCGTATAAACGACAGTAATGTCAAACTCTAGTCAGCCAATCATTACCGATTAATGTTGACCAGTTGACTTATAAAATGAATCATCTCTTTACGTGTTCTTATTATGAGTTTCAATAATGTGATCGCACTATTGTCGAGGACACATACTCCAACAATCTCCCACTTGTCTGAGACAAGTATGCGTCACCAATTCTCTTGTCCTATTACTATCTCCCACTCAATGCAAGGTGTCTTGGAGGTCGTTCTTGCAAGTGATCATATCAAGAGTGGTTTTCTCGATCTGGAGAGTAACTGTCTGGCCGGAACTATCTACCAGAGATACCTTCCGAGCGTGGCCACGTATTTTAAGTTCACTACTCATCGAGTGGCCCTGAGATTTTTAAATAACCCTGACAAGGGGATGGAAAATTCCTATTGCACTATTCCCTTTGTTTAGCCACAGCTCATCATGACCCAAAATATGCCCATTTGACCTCATTTACGAAAGTCGTAGAGCATAATTTAAAGTCACTCAGAAATTGTGCCAA
Source organism: Silene latifolia (assembly GCF_048544455.1). Taxonomy (NCBI): domain Eukaryota; kingdom Viridiplantae; phylum Streptophyta; class Magnoliopsida; order Caryophyllales; family Caryophyllaceae; genus Silene; species Silene latifolia. Next base: position 33,827,105 of record NC_133529.1, on the reverse strand, counting down.
CTGGGGCGAACAGTCTCTAGTCAAAGAATTGACTCAAAAGAATACTATAGTAGCTCTTGCCACGATCAGGCTATATGAATTACCAGAACTCTATAAGCGGTCACTGCCCGACAGAGTGTCCCTTACAGTCTGCCTATGTGATCGACTAGTCATCTTTTATGACCCTATGGCACTTGAACTTGCCATCAATCGCATCACACTCTAGTCACTTGGAGACATCACCTCATATAAGTGATTAGGGGCCAATACTATGTTAATCCAATTTACTTTAAATAGGGTTTAATATTGTCTCGACAACCTATTTGGAAAATAAAGTATTATAAGAAAAGAGTTTTGAATAAAACCCAAACGATGAATGTATTATCACATATGTGAAATTGATACTATATCAATTACTACATAATCTATAATCCATAATTAACATTGTATACAACTATACATCTCAACTCAATTGAAATGGCATGACTTATCATGCTAAGCCCATGAGAAGGCTTTGATTAGTAAGTCTTAGCAACACATTGCACTTTCCCTAACCTTATTATATACTTTTTTCCTTGTTATGTATAATCTTTATTATAAAACTTTTGAGTACGTGTATAAATCCAATCTAGACATAGGCTTCCGAGCCTTGAATAGCTCCCACTGATCTCATAGTGAGTAGGGATAGGACCTTCGGTTATTGGAACGAACTACCATAGTTCCTCCAATTCACAAAATCGAATCCTAACATCATCCCCTCCTTCTTGCGTATCTCATTATTGCAAGTGTACTCAATTTCTGTTGTATATATCTCATTGTTCAACTGCCTAGGGTGTTTATAGCAGATGTCCTCCTATAATAATATAGCCAAAATGGTTCTCTGACCATTCTTGTGTGTTTAGAATATGGTTTTTGTGTAACTCCTTGCACACAAATCCATTAATTACTTCTAATCTATTACTATAGATTCGGATACTAAAGATGTCTTACACCTCTTCCTAGTCTCCCAATCACTTCTTCACGGAAGAGAGTATTTGCCCATTATTTTCAATGAATAATATGTTATCAACATATGAGACATGGAAGACAAATCATTAGTGCGTCTTGAGTACTAATAGATAGACTATATGGCTATATAGTGACTTTCACATAAATTCGATTTATAACCTTTCGTCATACTCTAAGTATACAAATTATAAGAATGACGATACATCTTAGCTTAATGAATTAATCCCATAGCGGAAGCAAGTGGATTCAATTTCTACATGTTTAATAGTTATAAGAATATCCATCATTTAACGCTAATATCCTCTTAGAACTATCTTTATAGGTCTGGATACCTTAGAGATGTATTATTCCTCTCCTAAGTATTTCATCATTCACAATGATCAATATGTCTCTTACATATAAGACTATTAGCACCACATTACTCCCACTCAACTCCATGTTTAAACAGAACTACTCGACAATTCGAGATATGTTTATCACATGATCAAAACATACAATTCAACTCCTTAACTTATACTTAAGATTTCTTCTTAAGTTTGTATCCTACCTTAAGATAGTTGCAATTTACAAAACTCATGCAAGATGATTTTTAAAATCCAACTATATCAAATCACATCCGAATACAATGAAGCGTTGTTGTCGCGTGCAAACCCTTTGCCACCAACCAACCAAGCTAAATAAACAAAAAATGTTCATGCTTGCTTTGGACTTTTGCGGAGTATAAACTAGATAAAGCATCTTAATAAGTTACAGGTTTGTTACTTTCAAAAATAACATGACTCCTGTCCACTTAGATTTCGAAGAAATATTAACTGATTTTGACCAAGAAGGAACATCTTCCTAATGTCTTATTCTCAGTTTGTGGCTCTTGAACATTTTCTCTCACTCTGTCTATAAGAAATAATCCTCCTTTCTTTAATAGACAGCATCACGAGTCACAAACCCTTTATTCTCGTGATCATGTAAGAAGAGAGAGCACATGTTTATATTCGAAACAAGCTACAATTTAGGTACCATGCCTAATTATATCTTATATGAAATGTAGATGTTTGCTTTAATTATGTTTTGTTTTGGTGGAAATTTAAATGCGAGACAAATTTTTATAACAGAAACTTCCTCCAACTTTATCGTAAAGATTCAATCATATCATAATGAAAGTGAACTTGTGATACCATATCACACTCCTTTTGGTGCATATGAAAGTCTTCACTTTATTGTTCCCTATTTTAACAAAGTACTAATACTTTGGTTTCATAATCTCTAGGTTTTGATACTTTTAAATATTCATTGAACTCATTCAAAGAACTTCTCTTCTTACCTCATTAAGTGGATACTAAGTATCTACCTAGTTCGTTGGTAAAAGAGATGAAAAAGTAATAACCTTCTCTGATTGAATTGTATTCGACCATACACTTCAAGGTGTAAATAGGGCGAATATTTTGCTCTATTCATAATCCTTTTCAAAAAAGAAGTCATGAATTAATCTTGCTTTGAATATAAGATTCGTACACACCAAGAGATTCCCAATCAAATGATCTGGGACACTAGTCAAAACTAGTTTCTAAATGCAATTTTTAATCAAGAATTGAGAAATGATTGGGGTCATCAACTTGAGTCTTGCATATATGACATTTATTTTTAGTTTGAATATAATTACCTTGACTTGTATGGTCTCACCATAAACTTAATCATGGTATATATGGGCACAACGCTTGTTTTAATTGTACAATATTGAAACCCTTTGCGTTTTTCTACAAAAACTTGAATTATATTCTTATTTAGAGTTGGTGTATATCATAACAATTATTGAGATACATTTCTAAATACGAAACTAAAATGAGTACACTACATCATTCATATGTTCATGGATGAAATGGCAACTACCCTAGTTCCATTCATGTAAATTTCTGAACTTATTCTTGCTAGTCATCGTATGATTATTCAATGTTATTATTCTAAGGATTTACAAAACACTTTGATTGTGTTATGAACACATCCTCATCTAAATACCTATTTAGAAAGGTGGTTTTGACATCCTTTTGCCATATTTCATAATCATGAAATGTTGCAATTTCTAACACGATTCACAGATTTGTATCAAATACTCATGACGTGATAATTCGCAAGAATGCAATGTCAATGTCATTGATATTCAAGAAGGAATATGTTGGAGACACGACCAACATCCTAGATCTTTACTTATTTGGTGTTTGTATCTATTTTAGTGTCTAATACTTTCTCTTTCGTGCCTAGTTCTATCCTTAACAATTAAGATAGGTACTTACTTCTTATTGCTCCCATTCACTTCAAGAATTTCTACTTGATGAAGACTTATCTTCATGTAAATTTCTAGTTAATCCTTCACAAAGATGAACTTTATTGTGGTATTTGGTCAATCAAAATTTCTAAAAAAAATCAATTTACCAATTTCACATTGTCATATTCGCTAGATGATAAGTGTTTAGTTTTGAGCAATAAGACTTTTGAACTGTGGATGTATAGAAGATATCATCAAAACAAATTTTGACCAAGTACTACTTCTATTTATATCCTTCACAAGAGATTATAGGTATTAAGGAATTTTAAGATGTTAATCTTATATTTGCATAGGACGATTCCTATCGAGTTCTATGGAATAGAACGATTCCTATGGATCTAGTCCACAACCTATGATACGGTTCATTTTAGAAAGAGATTCTTTGTCGTTAGTAATAGTGGTTTAATGGAGATTCGTGTTACAATCAAATTGATATCATATATTAATGGGAGCGATAATAAAGAACAATATTAAAAAACAAAATAATGGGAAAAACAACATTCATCATTAAAATATGAAAACATTTTAGCATGTTTTAGCATTTATATAATGACCTCCACCCAATTATATAAATGATTCCGAGATCCAAATCCATATTAACTCGGGCACGGGAAACCGATACATCCCTCACTAATATGACTCGGTGGGTTAACTCTTTAACCGATTCTACAATTAGAACTTTCGGTCGATGAAATTACGTTAAGTTCATCTCTAGCCTCGAAACATAAGATTAGTCTTCATGTCCCGTTGAGACCAACCAAATTTCGCGTGTAAAAACTTGTTATTACTCCACTTACCCGATGAAAAATGAAAGTACCACGGGATACCAAATCTACCACAAATGTCAAAGGGATTCGTGGGTCCTACTATTTGGAAAGGCTAATCTCAATTTTTAAATATGTGAATGGTCTTGTCGATTTATTATCTATCACCTTTTATGTGAACTATAATAGTGAACTGCGATAATTATTGTTAGGATTCATTAATTCAGACTTATGAACATTCTGGAAAAATACCACGACTCTCATAATGTTCAATACTTAGGTTAAATATTTCGAAAAATTATCGAGAAAAACAATGTTGCGGTTTATCGGTTTTAACAAATATGACCATTAAAATATGAGAAAATTTATTTTCATCAACTTTTCACCTTTAGATCTGAAATATATGATAAAATGCAACATGTGACATTTGTCTTTAGTCATGAAGTATGTTTTAGCATTATAACTAATTATAGTCACTATTTATGTGATTTTTCATAAAAAATTCATAAATCATGCAAAAAGACTTCACTATAGCCAAAACTTTTACACACATCTTGTAAAATTTCATGTGATAACATACTAAAATTTCATGATTAAATTCGAAATATAACTCATATTAACCTATTTACCCATTTAAATACGATTTTAACTTATAAAATTCATATTTCGAGCAAAACAACTTATTTTAACATGAAAATTTACAGGCCATCAGTATGTATTACATGTGAAAACATATCCAAAAACCACTGGAAAATTCGAAGTTTAAGTAATTTTCGTCCAAAAATGACATTTATATATACAAAATCACATTTTTATGTCATAAATTAACAAAATGAACAATATAATCCATAAATGAACCAAAATATCCCAAATACATTTTAGGACCAGAACATGCAAAGTGATTTCGTGATATATCATAATAAACACAAAATTACAAATTTTGTTTGTTAATAAGATTAACTCGGAAAAACAATAAACCGATTTGCATGCAAACAACCCAAGGCTCATGATACCACTTGTTATGATTCATTAATTCCATTTCTACACATTTCATACAAATGTGATTATTTAGTCATAAAATAATTACTAGATCTTATGCATGCAAACTAAAAACAAGATTAGAGAAGAAATCGTCAATCTTACTTTGGGATTTCGGATCAAAAGGGCACCAACAAATTCACCTATTTGTTAGTTCTTGAGCTTCCTTATAATGGATGAACAAAGGTTTAAATTAGAACCTCTCTCAAAAGCTTATACCCAAGGTGTTACTCTTAATAATTAATAATATTATGAACTAGTAATATTATTAATCTAGCTTAAAAATTTGACCCAAAATATTATTTTTGGTCTCTTGTTATTCGGCCAAGAGAGGAGAGAAATTGGAGTATTTTATTTCTTTAACGTCTCTAAGTTTTTATGTGTATAGAATGAATAATAATACATTACATTATAGTGGTGTATATAGGAAGAATAAGAGTGAAAACCCCTGGCTTCCTCTCTTGTCCAAAACCGGGTGGGGTGGGAATCACAAGGCCAATGCATGGCCATTGCTTCTACCCACAAAATGTAGGCATGTAAGGCTATATAAAAATGTAATCATTGTGTTTGATTTAAAATAAAACACAATAAAACCCTACTACTCACCCATTATTTCGGTACACTTATATAAAATGGAGGAGTCCATTTTATTTTGTGATTTTGTCAATATGTCACATGTAACATATTACATGACATCATATATATATATATATATATATATATATATATATATATATATATATATATATATATATATATATATATATAATGTATTTTTAACAATTAAAAATCAACATATTAATAAAAATATGTCATATACAAAAATCGACTAGTAATTCGTAATTACTTGTACCAAAACGGTTTATCAATTATAAATCACAACGTCCTGTACTTATAATAAAATATTCATTCAGTTTCAATTGTTTCGTAAACAATAATTTTATCTAAGTAATAAAACAATTTTATTACTTAGTCCGTATCTTACTTAATCGAATTACAATAAGACACGTCAATTATACTCACAAAATCGTCCGTCAATTTCAAGCAACTTAATCAACCCGTATCGACATACGATTAATTAAATAATCAATTAAGAGCGTCACCCTTTAGGTATGACCTAAGGGATCAACTGATCACCACCGTCACACGACAGTAATATCAAACTCTAGTCAGCCAATCATTACCGATATGTGTGGACCAGTTGACTGTAAAATATTACTTCCCACATGTATTCTTAAATATGAGATTTAAACATGTGATCATCGTGATCGACAGTTGTGATCGCACTATTGTCGGAGGACACTTATTCCAACAATCTCCCACTTGTCCTCGACAAGTGTGCGTCACCAATTCTCTTGTCCTATTACTATCTCCCACTCAATGCAAGGTGTCTTTCCGGTCGTACTTGCAAGTGATCGTATCGAGAGTGGTTTCCTCAATCTGAAGAATAACTTATTGACCGGAATTATCTACCATAGATACCTTCCGAGCGTGGCCACACATTTCCAGTTCATTACTCCTCGAGTGGCCCTGAGATATTGATTTAACCCTGACAAGGGGTGGACAATTCCTATCGCACTATTCCCTTCGATTAGCCACAGCCATCATAACCCAAAATATGCCCATTTGACCCCATTTACGAAGGTCGTAGTAACATAAATCAAAGTTAATCTAAAACTGTGCCACCTTAGGCGAACAGTCTTTAGTCAAAGAATTGACTCATTAGAATACTATAGTAGCTCTCGCCACGACCAGGCTATATAAATTTGCGAGAACTCTATAAGCGGTCATTAGCCCGACAAAGTGTTCCTAACAGTCTGCCTATGTGATCGACTAGTCATCTCACATGACTCCATGGCACTTGAACTTGCCATCAATCGCATCATACTCTAGTCACTTCGAGATGTCACCTCATGTAAGTGACTATGGGCGAATACAATGTTAATCCGTGTTCACTTTAACGAGGTTCAATTGTGTCTACAACCCGTTTGGATGTAACAAAGTATAAGGTGAAATAATAACTCAAACGACAAATGTGGACATCACATTCGGGTAGTCAATACCATATTACCACCTTGTGATGTATATTGTAAGTGTGTAAACACTAGTCATTTGCAACATGAGTTTAACACACCATGTGTCCATGTGTTCAAACTCTTGAATTGCATTTTCCTTTATTTTCATGTTTGTCTTACATTGCATGAATCTTACCAAGTACATATCTAGTTTCCCAAACTAGGTTTAAGTTCTTTTTTTTGAGAGAACTTTCTTGTTGTTTATTACATAACAAACGAATTATGGTGGACGACATAACTTGCACTAGTCAAGTGTTCTTCCAACTCATAATGTACTAGGTATATATTTTGTAGGATCTTGCAACAATTGTCAAGATGATTAGCCTAGCACTTCTCATAAGTCCTAGCAAATTTGAAAATACTAGTTTTGAGTAACTTCTTACTATAACCAAGTATCTTTTTAAACTTCTTATTTCTCCTTTTAGCTTAATTAGCTTAGGATTTTCATAAATCCTTACACGTTTTTGAAACTTCAATATGTGCAACTTCTTGTCACATAACATAGTGTTCTATCAAACACTAGAACAGCTCATTTGTTCTCCTCGAGAATTCATGACGATTCTTATATGGCTTACCAATGACTCATCATGCTCTTAAGCATATGATTCATTATAGGACATGTGCATGATTATTCTAATGGCGGAAACATTGGTAATCTTTAATCATGTAATCAACCATTCTTAGGTTCAATAAATGACCGTGACTGCTTATGGTAATTCCATTTTCATCGATATGAATAACCTACGTTTCTCGTTGATTTGATGTGCATATCTCAATGCCTATCCAACATCCCATGTTGTGATTGGATTCATCTTAGTCCATTTTCATCCAGAATTGAAAACTCAAATACTTCTTTGTGAAAGATAGTACTAACTCGTCATTCTCAATGAGTAATGAGTTATAAATTTTACAAGATGATTGCTCCCACTAAATTTCATGTCTTCACATGATAATTTCAAACTCCCACTCAATTCCACATGTTTCGTATTTGACTACTCAATCGAAACATTTCAAGAATTGAAATCAATTTTGCTTTGCCAAGTTATTAAGATAAAACCATATATGTTTCCAACATATCTTTTCAAAATACCTATTTTGAAAAGGTTTCAATCTTAAACTTATGGAAAAAGATTTTAATCTCTAACTCATTCATTTTTATAATGATGCGTAGCAATGTCATTACTTAAATGTGAAATCCCATTTAATACACGCCCTTCTCAAAATACCCTTTTCGAAAGGAGGTTTAACATTTCATTTTCATAATGAGGTTAAGTAACGACACTAGCGTGGTTAACAATTAACTTAGCTCTTGTAGACATCGGCATATCTTTCTTTGCAACTTTTAATCATAAATATCATTTATATTCAAGGATGCAACTTTGTTTCATTTAGGCTCTTAAGTAAATATCAATTTTGAAACTCTATTTATATCTAGGTCATAAACTAGCAAAATCTCTTGTTGAGACTTTTCTTTAGTCATTTTTTTCAAGAACTTTCTTTTGGTCTCCTCGTGTAGTTATCTTAAGAACATATTCTTTCGATTACTTCACTTGGTCTCTTTTGTTATGTGGATCTCATCTATTCATGTATACTATCTATTCTGGTATACAAATCATTCTTTCTTTCGTAGATCTCATTTACTCAAGCATACAAATTATTCTTTGTATTCTTTGTGTTTTCATTTTTCTCCCACTCTTTCTTTAGAATAAATACACTAGATATTCAAAGATAGCTTATGAGACACAAATAATGATTTTGAAGTAGAAGGAGGACTATCTCATAGATTGACTAATAGATTTTAGATTTGATGAGTGTACTTGGTACTTGACATTCCTTTAGGAGAGTTCATCAACTCAACATCACTTTATAATTGATCATACACAAGTTTCAAGCTTGTGGACATATAATGAATCCTATCATTATAATTGTCTATTGAATCACTTTAAGTAGATGTTCATATGTTTCTATGTGCAAGCATATAAAGACGAATTTTTAGAACAAACAAATACGATAAAAGGGGTGACTTGGGTTGCAAGTCAAGCCACCAAAATCCAAAATACAACCATTGTTTAAAAGGATCACACATTTCCATGTCGAACACGGAAATCAAAATAATTCTAAAATCCATAACATTAAAATAAAGACAATAATAAAAGCCAAGCTTCATTGGTAGCTACTCCTAGCTCCTTCATGATTTCTTAAGCTTGCTTCTGTTTTCCCTTGTATTTGCTTGGAGGAGGCCCTATTTACAATAAAAAGGGGATACATTATCACAACTTGTATCAAAATACCATAGTTGAATTAGAAACATAAAAGAAAGGATAGTCATTTACCTACTGGAGTGATCTTTTCAGCTTTGATGTCACCAAGATACTTGGAACAATTCCTCTTCCAATGTCCAACACCATTACAATAATGACATTTATCAAGAGGACCCTTCTTGGGTTTGGAAGTGCTAGCTTCAAAAGTCCTAGCCTTGGTGTTCATGGGGAGCTTGCCTCTTACTCTTTTTCCCATTCTTCTTGAACTTCCCCTTGCTCTTAGTGCTTATATTTAGCACATCCTTAGGTGGGCTAACATTTAGCCCCATGTCTCTTTCGACTTGCACAAGTAACTTATGCAACTCCTCAAGAAACACGTCCTTGTCTTGCATATTGAAATTCACCTGGAATTGCACATATACTTTGACTTTGGATAAGGAGTGAAGAATCCTATCAACAATGAGCTCCTTGGGGATTTTAACCTTTTGAATTTTCAATGTCTCGACTAGCTCCAACAATTTGAGCACGTGAGGGCTAACCTTTTGGCCCTCCTTGAAATCGAGATCAAAGAATGCCGAGGCTGCCTCATATTGGACGATCCTTGGTGTTTGTGAGAACATTGTCACAAGTTTGGAATAAATTTCATAAGCGGTGCCCATTTTGAAAGCTCTCCTTTGGAGATCCGCCTCCATCGCAAAAATTAACACATTTTTAATTGCGGCGGATTCCTTATGGTAAGCTTCATAGGCTTCCCTTGTTGCGGCACTCGACCTAGCATTAGGTTCGGGTGGAGAGGCCTCCATAAGGTAACGAACCTTATCGTCACCTTGGGCTGCTAGCTTGAGTTGGGCATCCCAATCGGAAAAGTTTGACCCATTCTTTTCAAGTTTACAACGATCCATGAAGGATCGGAGCCATGAAACATTAGTGAGAGCGTGAGCGTTGTTGTTTGGTGCGGCTATTTGTTATGAGAAATAAAAGTGGTCTACAAAACAAAAATAGAAGGAATAAAACACTTGTCGTTTTTAAAATAATAATAATACTTGTAAATTTTAATTTAAACAAGTTTTATTGCATTTATCTAGTGACCTCTACCCAACTTTGATAAATGATTCCAAGACCCAAATTCATATCAACTTGGGCACGCTTTGGCGATACATTCCTTATCAATATAACTCGGTGGATTAACCCTTTAATCGATTATACTTTTAGAACTCTTGGTCGATAAAATTACATTAATTTTTATCTTTTGCCCGAAACACATCCGGCTATGGTCGAGAATACTTTTGTTGAGTACAACCCAAATTTCGAATAAATGTGTCCATGATCCAAATTCACATTAACTTGGGCACGCTTTGGCAATACAACCCTCATCAACATGAATTCGGTGGATAGACATTTATCACCCACTTCCCCTACGTAACAAGGTTTGTATCCCGGTTTGGCCGAGCGCACTCCCTTACGAAATAGGTTTTCATGGTTTCTAATTTTTGGTAAGGCTAAGTCTCAATTGTTTATTTAGCGAGAGGTCATGTCAATTTATTATCTATCACGTTTTAAGTGAACTAAAGCAGTGAACTACGATAATTGTAATTGACACGGTCGATAAACTCGATTTAAAATGCATGTTTAGTTATGGCGATTTAGCGATGCATGCAACATATAAATAAAATGCAAAGCATAAAAATAAAATCCTAGTATGGCCTTCCTAAAATAATAAATCTAATAAACTATTACAAATGCGGAAACCAACTCCTTTGGTCCCATGAACTTATGTCTTGGCACGCAAAACGAGGCAACACCGTCTTCTTCGGGAACTCCGGGAAATTACAAAATAAATTACATAATTTTCTATTATACATTTGTAATAAAAATTAAATAACTATTAAATTACAAATTGGTGATACGAGATCACAAAATTACAACCGAATCGATATTCCCATACATTTCGGGTAATATCGACTAAAAACTAAGGCCATACTAAGTAAAATTACATAATTCAAAATTATATAAACCAAAATTACGACAATCATAAATAAAATACAGCATTTATAATATTTATGAACATGCCAAATTTAAGCTAAATCGCCATTAAAGAGCAAATATCGTATATTAATCGGTTTTTACGTATTTGCGTGATTTAACTTATTAAATCACAATATGTTACATAAACTCATATTTATGTTCAACTTAATTATCCTAACTCACTTAGGACTCAAAATTTAGTCTTCACTAACACTTTGATAATAATTCAACTTGATTTGACAACATTGTTCATTATGGACTTAAAATTACAATTTTATAACATAAACTTCAAATTAAATCAAAATTATTTCAAAATTTGAAATTCAAACTTATGAACATTCTGGAAAAATACCATGACTCTCATAATGTTCAATATTTAGGTTAAATATTTCGAAAAATTATCGAGAAAAACAATGTTGCAGCTTATCGGTTTTAACAAATATGACCATTAAAATATGAGAAAATTTATTTTCATCAACGTTTCACTTTTAGATCTGAAATATATGATAAAATGCAATATGTGACATTTTTATTTAGTCATGAAGTATGTTTTAGCATTATAACTAATTATAGTCACTATTTATGTGATTTTATATCAAAAATTCATAAATCATGCAAAATGACTTCACTATAGCCAAAAATTTTACACACATCTTGTAAAATTGCATGTGACAACGTACTAAAATTTCATGATTAAATTCGAAATATAACTCATATTAACCTATTTACCCATTTAAATACGATTTTAACTTATAAAATTCATATTTCGAGCAAAACAACTTATTTTAATATGAAAATTTACAGGCCATTAGTATGTATTACATGTGAAAACATATCCAAAAACCACTGAAAAATTCGAAGTTTAAGTAATTTTCGTCCAAAAATGACATGTATATATACAAAATCACATTTTTATGTCATAAATTAACAAAATGAACAATATAATTCATAAATGAACCAAAATATCCCAAATACATTTTAGGACCAGAAACTTTAACATGCAAAGTGATTTCGTGATATATCATAATAAACACAAAATTACAAGTTTTGTTTGTTAATAAGATTAACTCGAAAAAACAATAAACCGATTTGCATGCAAACAACCTAAGGCTCATGATACCACTTGTTAGGATTCATTAATTCCATTTCTATACATTTCATACAAATGTGATTATTTAGTCATAAAATAATAACTAGATCTTATGCATGCAAACTAAAAACAAGATTAGAGAAGAAATCGTCAATCTTACTTTGGGATTTCGGATCAAAAGGGTACTAACAAATTCACCTGTTTGTTAGTTCTTGAGCTTCCTTATAATGGATGAACAAAGGTTCAAATTAGAACCTCTCCCAAAAACTTATACCCAAGGTGTTACTCTTAATAATTAATAATATTATGAACTAGTAATATTATTAATCTAGCTTAAAAATTTGACCCAAAATATTATTTTTGGTCTCTTGTTATTCGGCCAAGAGAGGAGAGAAATTGGAGTATTTTCTTTCTTTAACTTCTCTAAGTTTTTATGTGTATAGAATGAATAATAATACACTACATTATAGTGGTGTATATAAGAAGAATAAGAGTGAAAACCCTTGGCTTCCTCTCTTGTCCAAAACCGGGTGGGGGTGGGAATCACAAGGCCAATGCATGACCATTGCTTCTACCCACAAAATGTAGGCATGTAAGGCTATATAAAAATGTAATCATTGTGTTTGATTTAAAATAAAACACAATAAAACCCTACTACTCACTCATTATTTCGGTACACTTATATAAAATGGAGGAGTCCATTTTATTTTGTGATTTTGCCAATATGTCACATGTAACATATTACATGACATCATATATATAAAAGGTATTTTTAACAACTAAAAATCAACATATTAATAAAAATATGTCATATACAAAAATCGACTAGTAATTCGTAATTACTTGTACCAAAACGGTTTATCAATTATAAATCACAATGTCTTGAACTTATAATAAAATATTCATTCAGTTTCAATTGTTTCGTAAACAATAATTTTATCTAAGTAATAAAACAATTTGATTACTTAGTCCGTATCTTATTTAATCGAATTACAATAAGACACGTCAATTATACTCACAAAATCGTCCGTCAATTTCAAGCAACTTAATCAACCCGTATCGACATACGATTAATTAAATAATCAATTAAGAGCGTCACCCTTTAGGTATGACCTAAGGGGATCAACTGATCACCACCGTCGCACGACAGTAATTTCAAACTTTAGTGAGCCAATCATTACCGATATGTGTGGACCATTTGACTGTAAAATATTACTTCCCACATGTATTCTTAAATATGAGATTTAAACATGTGATCATCGTGATCGACAGTTGTGATCGCATTATTGTCGAAGGACACTTATTCCAACAATTATAATCGACACGGTCGAAAAACGATTAGATATGCATGTGTAGTTATGGCGATTTGGCAATGCATGCAAACATATAAAGCAAGCAAATAAAGTAAAGTAAATTTCCTAGTATGGCCTTTCCTAAAATAGAAAATCTTATATTCTATTACATATTCGGAAAGCAACTCCATTGGGCCCTAGAATCTTCATTTGACACGCCTCCCAAGGAAAAACATCGTCTTGATCGGAACTCCTTTCCGAATGGCACCATCTTTAGGAAACTCCGGAATTACAAATAATTAAATAATAAAATGTACATTGTACTTCCTATTATATATTTGTAAAATAAAATATAATAAAAATAAAAGTGATACGAGATCACATTAAATTACAACCGAATCATATTCCCTTACATTACGGGTAATATCGATTAAAACTAAGGCCATACTAAGATAAAATTACATAATTCCAAATTATATAAATAAAATATGACATTCATCAATGAAATATTCAGTATTATAATATGGGACTAACATGCCAATTATGTGCCAAATCGCCCTATTTAATTTATATCGACAATATAGTCCGGTTTTATAGAAATTCGCGATTTTTAACTTCTTAAAATCACAAAACAATACTAAAATATAATTTTAGTCCAAGTTAATTATCTTAACATGTTAGGACTCAAAAATTAGTCATTACTCAATTTTTGACAATAATTCAACTTGATTTAATATTTATGCTCATAATAGACCTTAAAATCATAACCTTTTATGAAATAAATCCAAATCAAATTACAATAATTTCAAAATTTGAATTTTAAATTTTTGAACATTCTGGAATAATTCCATGACACTCATAATGTCAAAAATCAAGATTAAAATTTTCGAATTTAAATCGAGAAAATATAGTTGCTATATATCGGTTTTATCAAATAAAACATCTAAAGTATATGAAAATTAACCTAATCAATGTTCTAACTTTAGATCTAATATGTAGGATAATTATGCAATCTTAAATAATTTTCTCATGCCCATGTAATTTATTTTAGCTATTTTTGCTAAATTAGTCACTATTTATGTCATTTTTACACTAAAAAATCATAAATCATGCAAAATGAATCGTGTTCATCTCAAATTTTACATACAGTGAGTAAAATATGCATGTGACAGCATATTAAAATTTCATGGCCTGTTTCGAGGATTAACTAATTTTAACCATTTTACCTCCATTTTTATCTCATAAAAATCATAAATCATGCAAAATAAATCAAATTTATACAAACTTTTACATACAATAAGTAAAATATGCATGTGAGGTCATATAAAAATTTCAAGGTCAGAAACTTAGTCTAAATATTTTTAGCATTTTAAACACCATTTTACTCAATAAAATGTAATAAAATTACTAAAAGTTATTAAAATGAGCCATAAATTACCATAAATCATCAAAATGACCTAAATTCATAGTATGACCAATATATATTAGATGCAAAAAATTTCGTGGCTTTATCTTCATAAATCACAAATTTTAGTTTTAATTAGGTTAAAAATAACTCGGAAAAACCAAACCGATTATGCATGCAACAACCATTTGCTCTGATACCACTTGAAAGGATTCATTAACTCTCAAATTAAACTCTTTTAATTATAGATCTAATTTACTCATTAAAACTAGATGTTGATCTTATGCATGCATAACAAAATTAAATCAAAGATTAATAAGAAAGATTAATAAGATCAACTTTCTTACTTGTTCTTGAGCTACAAATAATGGATGATTCCTTTAGTTCCAATAATATGAGAACCTCCTATTAGTTGCACCAAGACAATCCCCTTAAAACTACTAAATAATTGACTAGATTACTTTAGTAGCTATCCTTAGAATATAATCTAATATTATTTTCTATTACTAATTCTAGTAACTTGAATATTAGATTTTAGAACAATTAATTTTCTAAAAGTTATTTTAGAGAGATAGGGTAAAAGTTAGAAGTAAGAATGTGTAAGAATGAATTAATTTCAAAAATAAGAACAATTCTTATTCTATGAAGGAGGGAAAAACCGGTGGCCTCTAGGGGGAGAGGAGAGCCAATGCATGCTCTTGCCTTTTTAGAATTGTTCTTATCTAAATAAGCTAGGGTGTAGATTAGGTTAGAATCATAATCATAGTGTTTTCCACTAATTAAAACAATTCAACCAATTCTTCCCATTTCCCTCATAAAACTGGTTTTCGTGTAATATTGAGTCCATTTTATTTTTGTCAATTTGTCATATAATGTGTGACATGTGATATGTAACATGTTGTTAATAATATTCATGCATATTTAACAATTAAATATCATTACATATATTAATTTAATTATATACAACAATTGACTAGTAATTCACAATTACAAGTAAATAAAATGGTCCATTTTAATATAATCTACAATATATTGTAATTATAATTAACCGTTAATTCTTAATTTAATTGTTTCATAAACAATATTTTAGTAATATAACATCTTAATTACTAAAACGAATCTCATTTAATCGAATTACAATAAGATTCATATTCTTACTCACATTCGTGAATTGTTCCAAATTAAGGAATTAATTAATCTGTATCATTGTACTATTAATTAATTTTATCTATTAAGAAGATCGTCACTCAAGTGTGACCTTTAGGGATCATTGATCACCACCGTATAAACGACAGTAATGTCAAACTCTAGTCAGCCAATCATTACTGATTAATGTTGACCAGTTGACTTATAAAATGAATCATCCCTTTACGTATTCTTATTAAGAGTTTCAATAATGTGATCGCATTATTGTCGAGGACACATACTCCAACACAATAAGTGCCGAGCTGAACCTGGAATGCCTTGCCATGATTACCTCCTAAGGGCTCCGCTCCATGCCAGATCATCAGTACGGATGAGTCCACATGGACATCCGAAGTCCGTACAAGTACTCTCTGTAAAGGATTACTGTTCAACCTAAGAGGTATCTAATCTCCAACTATAAGCTAATACTTTATCTCACTACAACTTGGCTTGGAGTACTCTTCATGAGAAACTTAGTCGAACCAAGTAGGAAGTAAGACCCCCTTCTTACCCGACCAAGGTAATCGGGAGATGTCACCATTTCGGTTTCCTGAGGTAGGGAATCGGAACTTCAATTAAGCAACACTTTATATAAATAACATGTTTAATGAATTAGTAAAGAATAAATGAACAATACAAGTGATTTCAACACATGACAAAACTACTACATCTATATTAAGTTATTAACTACTATATGACTATACAACTCGACTCCAACTTCGTGTCTCGGCCCGTGAACCCGCTCGCCACCAAATCCAAACCTGTACTCAAAATGCTCCTCATATGACCGGAAATATCATATGGTTCATCACAAGCCACCCAAATTAAAGTAGGTGACAATTAAACACAACCAACACGCGTCAGTTTTGATAATACAAATACTCAAGACAAGACACGTAAACATGAATATGATATGCAATGATGAAACACATATGGCACAATCTCCATCTCTGTATATATCCCGGTGATGGCACTGCAGCACCGCCCACCAAACAGCCGAACCGTAGCCCGTAAAACAGGTATTCGGGACACGCCCGTGGTACCGAGCCCGAGTGCTAACCGGACACCTGCCCGGCGTCGTGAAACCACACAACCCCCTCCATACTCAAGTCATAAACGTGAACGCCCCTCTTGGAATGGGAAGCTCCAAGAGGCGACCCAAGTGTAAGACGGTCTCCCAAACCGCCTTAAGTCTCCTCAAGAACCGCGTATCACAATCATAAGTCCACCACATCCTCCAACATCCATAATAATCACATATATGCAATATGTGTAATACCACAAATTTCGGAGTATAGAGTACTCGGTCGAGTGAGTGGTACTCGAACGAGTGTGGGATGAGGTATTCTGAGCCAAGCTTCTGACTTAGGTGCACTCGGCCGAGTTAGGTGGTACTCGTTCGAGTATGTCTGGTACTGAACCGAGTGTCCCGTCTGGTATGTTTTATCGTGCGGTTTTGATTAAAAATGATTAGAGGAATATGTAAATACGCTTATCTGTCGATATTGGCATCTATGGAAATACTGTCAAACACGCAATGATGATATGACAACATGTATTCGTCAGTTGGCATTATCGTTGGTTGCAGCTCGTTTTACGATGTAGAATGGGTGTCGTTGACAATTTAATTTTAAACGAAATTTAAAATTATTTTCTCGAATTTATATTATTGAAGATAAAAATAGATTTTTGTTGTTGAGAATTTATTTTCATTTGAAAAATCATTTCAAATATGAGTCGTTTTAAAGTTGATTTGGAAAAATCGATTTAAAGTGGTTTTGCATGCTTATTTCTATAAAAAGCCATTTCTGTGTGTGATTTGGACAATAATACCAGCAAGCAACACCGGCATAACTTTTGCCAGATAAAGAACATCCTCAAAGGGCTTATCTTTGACAGTAGGGGGATCCTTTAACTATTCCTTATTCTAGTAGTAAAGGCTACTCCCTGCTGGTCCCTGATGTGGAGCATGTCAGCTGGTATCCTTGGATGTTGACCAGGTGTATTGTTCCTAAGCATGGATTCTGTTTTTGGCTGGTAGCTCACAATCGTCTGTTGACTCAGGATCGTCTGGTTAGAATGCAAATCATTCAACAAAACAGGTGCTATCTCTGTGAAGCTATGGAAGAGGACCATAATCATTTATTCTTTCAATGCATCTATAGTCATAAATGTTTGGGCCTGGTTTCTGTCGGTGTAAAACAAAGATACCAGAGATTGACTGGGTGACTTGGTGGATTAAATGGAGGCAGAGATTTGCTAGCAGGAAGCAGGTAATTGCTCTGATTATTTCTTGCCTGGTGTATCATCTCTGGCAAATGAGAAACAAATGCAGATTTGAAGGAGTATTAAGTAGACCTGAGTACCTTGTGAAGATTGTTAAACAAGAGGTAGGAGTTCGAATTGGGCAATATAAGTTTAAGTGTAAAAATGCTAGTGTGCTAAGTTGGATGGATGAAATCAGGTTATGTAAAGGCTAGTCTTCTATTAGGCTATGCCTTGTAATGTATTTGTATTGGGACACTTTTATATTATAATGAGAATGCTTACATTTCCCCAAAAAAACACCGGCATAACACTCACCATACCCCTCACTAATTCAGGTCCGAACCCCCACAACAACATTTCCCCCACCCTTTTTTTCGTCCTTTTGGCCGAAAATTACCCCTTCTCCAAGCCACGAACGCGTTTTATTTTTTAGCCTACATTCAACCTAGGATCTAGAGCCTTACAAACCCTCCAAAATATCTTCATTCTAGCAGCCAAAACCGAGCCCTTACCCCCTCCACAAGTCATTTACAAGTCTTACATTTCCACTCCTATAAATATCTCCCATCCACCACCATTTCAAGAGGTTGGAAAACATTGATAGCAAACCCTCAAGCACACATCCACACATCCTAAGAATACCCTAGAATCCATTAGAAAACCATAAGATAAATCGACTCAAAACCTAGCTCGAATCCTTTCGAATAACTGAGTACTAAGTACTCGGCCTTTGCAAGTTTTCCAGCCGGACCACTCGTCGGAAATCATCAATTTTCGTGCCCTTTTATTCAGAAAGACCAGGCCTCACTTATATATTTTAAAAATAGACTCTCTCACAATAGTAAAACATATATGCAATCAAAAAATCGTTGAGAAATGAATTCACAAATCAAGTTTCAAAAACAACCTTTTTTTTCGAAAAAAAACGATGGTTTTAGCATTGTTGTTTCTTCGAAGATGGCTCCTCGAGATAAGATCTACAATAGGATACACCACAAGACTTTATCAATGATACAAGTAGGTTTAGGGTGCAATATAATCCCTCCTTCTCCCTTTTATTTCAGTTCTAATAGTTTTTATTTAGCATTTATATCATGTTGTTTAAATCGAACTAGAATAGTACGAGTATGAGTTAAAGTACCATTCCCATACCCGCGTTGACTCGAGTTTAAAAGGCATAATTCATCTGAAGTGATCGATTTGCCTCGCTCGTTTACATATCCTCGTGTCGGAAGAGGGCAATTCATTGAAAATGAGTTTATTTCGACTTGTAAAACGTTTGTTGTTTCTTGTTGTCTGTCGCGCGTGGTTCGGCCCTTTGGCCTTATTTTTCTCAACCTGTTTTTATTAATTGTGGCACCATTCTCGAGGCAAGACTTGCTAAAAAACTTGTTTAAATCTAAGATTTAAATTAATTCGACAATTCTCAAGTTCATTGGACATTTTAGGATAGGAATGCTTAAGATGTAAGTGAATCGATCAACATGTAAATGAAATTTACAACTTATTCTAATTCAAAATGAATCCATCTTTCTACCACCTATTTCTCGCTAGTACAGAAGTGCAGGCCTACCATCCTCCAGTTTACACTCGATGACTAAATTTGACGATTTTTCAACTCGAGTTTTGCCTCGAAAACCATATAGAGTCACATGGTTTTTCTCGTTGTTTTGTTGCTCAATTTTCAATCTTTTAACGATCCTGTGGTTGTCTATTTTAAAATGAAGTTTTAATTTGTTGTTTTATGTTAATAGGATATTTGTTGTTTGCATGGTTGAATTTTGTTGCGTAATGTTTTATCAAAAAGAAGTTGTACAGCAGGATACTCGATCGAGTCAAACAATGCTCGATCGAGTACCCTATTTCTTGGGTATGTTTTGCTTCGACATTTAGCTATTTTAGCATAATATTTTGGTACTCGATCGAGTATCCATGTTTGGGTTGCTCTATTTTCTCGGTTTTAAGTTATTTGTGCTTCTGTAGTTGGATACTCGATCAAGTGACCCCAATACTCGATCGAGTGTCCTCTGTTACAGTACATAATTGTTTCGTTTCATTTGTTTACATTTGCCTATTTGCTTGTGTAATATTGTATGCCTTTCGCGTGCCTCATTGCTTTGTTGTTCGACTGCTTTCGTTGTTCTTTGTTTGGTTGCATTCTTTGTTCGTTGTTTAATTGCATTCGTTGCTCGTTGTTTGTTTGCATTCGTTGCTCGTTGTTTGCCTACTTGTTGTTATAGTTGTTTTATGAACTAACCTCTAAGGTTTGTTCATATTTCTTATGCTAAGCGTAAGAATTTTTATCTCTCCTTTTGGTTGCGTTGTTGGTGTTTATTTAGAATGAAATTTACATGCTAAATCAGTTGACGAGTTTTATGCATTAAACAACTTAGAAACTTGCTTCATATGTTAGGAATTATCATAACGGTTGCATTTTTCACATGTGCTCATATCCGAAATAGTCATCCCTTTTCCCATGAGTAGAGACCGTTATTGCAACGGGCGGGGTTAGGTGTTTTTTTTTATGAAATTATTAAACTTCCTAACAAGTAATCTCACACGAACTCATTTCTCTAAAATTTGGTTTCTAAATTTCATCTTAAAACTTAGTGGCGACTCCTTTCAACAATGTAAAATGTTTTTTTGAAAAGGAACATTTGCGTGGATGAATTTCCCCTGTCCATAATTTGGCGACTCCACTGGGGACTGTGAAACTCGAAAAGGAAAATGATGGCTATTAGGATTATCTAGCAAATGTCTTTTTTTTTGTTTATCATGCATAAACCCAAATGAGACTCTAGGTGTAACACCCCATACACCAAGGTACCTTACCAAGACCACCCTAGTACATGGATATGATACAATTTCGGTTACCCGAGCCATAGTAATCAAAGTAGACCATAAAGAAACGTAGTTTAAGTAATAAAGTTTAATTTGCGTACATCATAACCAAAACTGAAATGTAAAATACAAATGTTCTCAAAACTGCAAACCAACTATGCCAAAGTGTTATAACAAAACAGCGGAATGCTACGACTCTAACACATGATGAGTCCATCCCCAGCTAGATCCCGTGCGTACTCTATAGAAATACCTGTTAGTCAAATGCTCACCATCCACGAATGGATTACCACAGTTTTCAAAACATTTAAACGGAGTCAGTTACTGCATAAAAAAAATAAGAACAATAACACCCAAATACACAATTACATTCCTCCAACTCCATCTCATCACCAATCATCTGACTACACACTAAAGTGTGTAGGCTTACAATAATACCCATCGCAACAGATATTTCTCGCTGCCAGTGGAGACCGCAGCCGTACCACCTAAGCCACGCTCAACACCATAGAGCGAATAACCCATGTTTATTAATGTGCACACCCCCTTGTGACGGGAACCACAAGGGGCTAATCAAGGGCGTGAAGCCACTCCCGCAAGTGACTTCACTCAGCCGAGGGCGCACCTCATGGACCATAGACAAACAAATAACCAACCCACAATACCAATGTAAACAAGCCAATTCCAATTAACAACAACAATAACCATGCCAATCAACCAATCATGTCATCTTATAATATTTACACAGTCAACTGAGTAGGGAAAACCCTACCTGAAATGGAATCACCAACAATCAATGCAGCAGATAAAAAAGGCTCCTCTACGAAATCACTTCCCTATAATCAAAATCACATAATCACAATCTATCACATAAAACTCCCAAAAGCCCCAATCACAAAATTAGGGTTTAAATAACATTAACTATCTGACATAAAAACAATATAAGAATCTTACCCCAATACGACGATCACAAAGGTACGATGAACTCAGAAATCTGACAACCCTAGCCCTTGATTTGATAGTAAAGAGTGAAGAGAATGAACGTCGTTGTTTTTCTTTTGTGAAACGTTCGGAGAATAAAAGTAAAAAAGTTAATGTAAACTGTCGAAATCACTTTATATACCTCTTCACGGATTACTATCAAACCGGACGAAAAACCATAAAACTCAACTTACTCGATCAAGTAACTAACGTACTCGATCGAGTACCCGCTACTCGATCGAGTTGCCCTTACTCGATCGAGTAACTACGAAGCAGAATATTATCTACAACGCGTCATAGACTTACTCGACAGAGTAAGCCCTACTCGATAGAGTACCCAACAACTCGAATATCTGAGATATTATACTAGGATTCAGACCATTTCTCCCCTTGGGTCAATTCCAAGATAGGGAAATGGCGTCCACTGTGCCCGACTTAAAGGTTAAGGTGGTTCTGCCGAGGTTAGCATTTGCGACTCGCCATATCGCACAGTGTGTATGGTGGGTTAGCCGTTCCTTAACAGAGTGGAATCATTGGCATGAACCCGCTTTAGATGACCGACCGAGACTTAGAAGAGTCTAGGCTCATGCATAGCATCCTTAATATGCGAATGAATAATTGTGTTTGTCGAGTCGGTTTTTGTTGTAAACCTTTTCGACATTTTTAGTCAAAATAGTTGTCTTTTTTTGGAAAAAATCAATTTGTTTTTCAATGCATGTCAATTTCAAAAATTTATGTCCCTTTTACCCATGATTTTCGAAAAATTCAAGCTCCACTTTCAATCCCGAACTTTTGGATTTACCATCTTTTGAAAAAAGAACATTTTCGAAGCGAAATTCTGTCCAAATAGATTCCAATTTTCGGCCCAAAAATGAATTTTTAAGCCGTTATGCTGCCCGTTTCAAATCTCGATTTTAAAATATCTGTTTTCAAATTGATCCAATTCATTTCCCGAACCACAACCGATCATGAGATGCATCGAGTCTTGAGTAGTGTCTTGGCCATGTAAGGTCATTCGTTGTCATGTCCCACGAAGTCTAGGACACGATCTATGTGGGTCACCCAAGTTCACATCTTGAGTTCGAGTCGAGTTGGTCTAAGTTAAATCACGAGAAACATCTCAACTAGGCCACTTTAGGCGTTTTCAAGAAGCCCATGGGCCAAGCACGGTCCATTCACGAGTTTAATAACACGAAACCCAGTTAGGAATCGAGTCGTTATGTTGTCTGTCTCGTTAGAATCTCGAGTCCGAGTCAAGTCAATGTCTAAATCAAACCACGAATCGAATCGATGTCTAATTTGAACCGTGAGTCGAGCCTATGGCCGGATAAGGCCCAAGTTTATGTTGAGTCGATTTTCTTTGAGTCGAGTCTTTGGGGTGTGCGGGTTTTCATTCGATTATTGATTTGTTCGGGGTTTTCTTGTAGAAACGGTGCCGAAACTTGATTTCAAACAATGGAAAAGCTGTCAATAAGCTCACCGAGGCCGTAAACCTCATGATGGCTTGAATGGAGCTAATTGAATCCAAGTTGGGAAGTGAAGCAGCTTCACTCACCTCGCCCATGACCGATTTGGAGAAACGGTTCAAGTTCATCGAGGACCATCTGAAACTGTCCTTAGGGAAGGACATACATGATGAAAATGCTAGGGTGTATACCCCAATTCAAGGCAAGCTGCCCACCAACTTTGTGCTCACTGATATCCCTAAATTCAAGGGCACAGAGAACCATGTCCTTCACGTCAAAGCTTATAAGGAGTACATGTCCTTAAAAGAAGTGCCCGCTGACATGCTCTGCCAAATTTTTGCACAATCCTTGGAAGAACACCCGAAGGTGTGGTTCTACCATCTTGAACTTAAGAACTTCCTTACATTCGAAGATATTACCACGGAGTTCTGTAAATATTATGCTGAAAATGTGGAAATACAAACCAGCATGAGAACACTAGAAGTTATGACCCGGAAAGAAAATGAAGGGTTTACTGATTTCTACTCGAGGTGGTGCGCAGAAAGCGTGAAACTGGCTAGAAAGCCGGAAGAAAGTGAAATGGTAGATAAGTTCGTGAAGAATCTACAACCCATTTACCATGAAGTAGTCAAGTATCAAAACTTCAATTCCTTTAAGGAGTTGGCCAAAATTGGGAAGAAAGTTGAAGATGATGTTATAAAGGCACCAAATGGCCGACCTAAGGGGTATACATGGGCCTCTTCCTCAAAGGGTAAGGATCCAGTAATAAGTCATTTTGTTAAGGTTGTCAATCTTCTAGAAGGACAGTCGAAGGGGCCGCAATGCCAGAATTTTAGGGCATTCAATGATAGCGGATGTACCTATACTTATACTCTCCAAAGGTTGTTAGCCCAAGGAAAGCTGAAGTCCATTGGTCCAACTCCAGACC
The DNA here is from genome assembly GCF_048544455.1 of Silene latifolia. Lineage (NCBI taxonomy): Eukaryota > Viridiplantae > Streptophyta > Magnoliopsida > Caryophyllales > Caryophyllaceae > Silene > Silene latifolia. The sequence goes on along the minus strand of NC_133529.1, from coordinate 33,802,182 downwards.
CTCCTGCTGAAAAACAAGGTAAAGAGTACAAGCCAGATGCCTACCGTGCCTTTCACCAAGGGAATGGTCATGATACTGAAAGGTGCTTTAGATTAAAGCACGAAATTTAAGATATTGAGAATGGAACGCCCCCAATCCCAGCTGCTAGGCCCAATAACGTCATTAACCCATTCGGTGATCATGCTAATCACGTCATTGTCGAAGACATTGTTGATTATCCCATCTCATTCGTCCATGTCACCTAAAAGGGGTGTTTGTTGGGGAAATATTCGTAGATTGCTCCAAATTCATGCCACACTTCGAGAATGAAATTCAAATCGAAAACTTTGTCATTGACTGTACTCCCTATATTTTAAAGAGAGCTAATGAAATCAATAGGGCCTGGGCTAATGATGAAGATGATGTATACCTTACCAAAGGTGTCGCTGTTCCGCATGCCTAAGAATAAATCTTGAAAGTGAGAAAGGATGCTCTCGAGTCTAACCACTTGACTCGTTCGGGGCGCCCATATCAGGTGGAGAAGGCTAGAAATGCCTCTAATTCTAAGGATGTTCCGGAAAAGACGTCCTCTAAAGAGCCTGCAACAGTCGAGGTTCTTGATGAAGGGTCTACCTCAGAGGTTTCCGTTATCAAGCAATTGCAAAAGACTGAATCATTAAACGCAGCTTAGGAACGAGCACTCGAGCAAGAGTATGATAGGGTAAACAAGCTAATAAAAGAAAGAGTTTCCAACTTTGGTACATAGAACTCCAACAGTATCGAGAAGAAAATAGGCAGATACAAGCTTCACGCGATTTGGATTTTATCAAAAATCCCTAGGACCTATGGTCCTTCATAGCGCGAATGAAAGGTCGACTATACACCGAGTGCTCTCTTCAGAAGATTTGATGGTCGGATACATACTACCCAGGTGTAGTTGGGATGCAACCACCGTAAGTAAAGCAACAAAGGTCTGGCATCAATGGTGGTTCAGATCAGCAAAGAGAATGTCGGACTTAGAGTGGAAGGCAAAGATGGACCAAGGCATTAACTATGCCACGGAGAAGAGGTTCTACTGCCCTTGAGGGCAAAATTTTCAAACGATATGATGATTCTGGATCTGAGTCTGATCCGAGTCCTAGGGTTGAGTATAAGGATTCAAATGTTGAAAACACCCCTTCCCCGGTCTTTCCTCCTCATGTACCCCTTCCTAGTCCTAGCATTCAGGGGTCTGTCCCAAATGCTCCTATCTCGCTGCTGACCTCTAATCAGTTCGCTCAAATGTTGGCGCAATTTGCGCAGTTTCAAATAAATAGTAGTAAAAACCGATTTGCTTACGATTCGTTTTATTTACATTACAATTCGATTTTTGAAAATGATTATTTTAGTAATGACATTGAGAATTAGGTTGAAGACAAACAAGTTAAAGATTATGATGAGCTTAAACCACCTACACAACTGGTTAAAGGGTTGGAGGAATATGATCATAAAAATCCGATGGTCGAGGATACCGAAACAATAAATGCGGGAACCTTGATAGAACCGCAAGAGCTCAAAATAGGGTCTACCATAGATACTACAGAAAATTAAGGGTTTGTTGATCTATTGGGTGAGTTCAAGGATGTATTTGAATGGTCTTATAGATATATTGTAACACATCCATACTCCAAGTGCCTTACCAGGACCACTTAAGGCATGAGAATGCTACCATCTTGGTTTCCCGAGGCAACTTATATCAAATAGACAATAACGAAATGTACTTTAATAAAATAAATTTAAAGTGATACATGTCCAAACCAAAACTGTTAAAAAGAAATACAACTGTCCCAAAATGCTAACTCAAATAAAGTAAATAAATATTCAAACACAGCGGAAGACTTCTAGACATCTCGTGAGGACTCAACCCAGCTATCCCAAGCACATCCATCTCATACCTGCTCAATAACTGCTCATCATCGCCGAATGGATCACCACAGTTTTCAAAACATTTAAACGGGGTCAGTTACTGATTACACAAAAACAATACAACAGAAATAACACAACAATCACCCAATCTCCATCATAACTCCACACACGTGACTACACACTAAAGTGTGTAGTCCTGCCAGAATACCCACCTCAACAAGTATTCCACACCGCCAGTGGGGGACCGCAACCGTTCCCACCTAAGCCCCGCTCATCTCATCCGAGCGACAACCTATGTTCCTTAATGTGCACATCCCTTCTGTGGCGGGTTCCACATAGGGTGAATCAAGGGCGTGAAGCCACTCCCGCAAGTGACTCTACTCAGCCGAGGACGCACCTCGCGAACCACAGACAAACAATCACAACCAACCACATTATACAACAACAATTACCAATTACCAATTCCAATACGATATGAACCAACAACAACGACAATCTTAGCCTTTGGGATTTGATAATAAAGCGAAAAACAATGCAACGTAACTCTTTTCTCTCTTTGAAAGGTTTTTAGAAAAGTAAAAGTGATTAAGAAAGATGACGGAACCCTTAAATACTAATCACGCGTTATTAACAAAACCCGGCTAAAACAACACGTAATACCAACTTACTCGGTCGAGTAAGTCACTTACTCGATCGAGTGCCCCTTACTCGATCGAGTGTCACACGTACTCGACCGAGTACCGACCAGGAAGCCTACTGTTTCGTATAAAAACATACTTACTCGACAGAGTCAGCCCCACTCGATAGAGTACCCATAGACATAGAAAACCGTAGTATTATAGATATGCCAGGAATCGAGAGGGAAATCGCGGAACATCGAATCCCAATTAAACCGGGTAGATGCCAGTGAAAAAGAAGCTACGCAGAATGCGAACCGAGTGGTTCTTGAAAGTTAGAGAAGAAATTGACAAACAATTCAAAGCCGGGTTTATCAAAGTGTCAGAATACTCAGATTGGGTTGCTAACGTAGTGCCAGTGCCAAAGAAAGACGGGAAAGTTCGGGTTTGCGTATTTTCGTGACCTAAACAAGGCAAGTCCGAAGAAATATTTCCCTCTACCTCACATTGATATCTTGGTAGACAATACCGCCAATCATGCCATCTTATCTTTTATGGATGGGTATGATGGCTACAATCAGATAAAGATGGACGAAGAAGATATGCACAAAACAACCTTTACCTCACAGTGGGGTACCTATTGTTACACATTGATGCCCTTCGATTTGATAAATACCGGGGCGACATATCAAAGAACAACAACGACGTTGCTAAATGACATGATGCACAAAGAAGTGGAACTTTATGTCGATGACATGATCGTGAAGTCAAAAGAGCGTAGTGGACACCTCGAAGCTTTGAGAAAGTCAAAAGAGCGTAGTGGACACCTCGAAGCTTTGAGAAAGTTTTTTCAAAAGAGATTGAACCCGCAGAAATGCGCATTTGGAGTTACTTCTGGCAAACTTTTGTTCCACATCGTTAGCTACCATGGCATCGAAGTTAACCCGTTAAATATTAAAGCCATCATGGAAATGCCTCATCCCGAGATCGAGAAGCAAATCCGAGGGTTTCTAGGCCGTGTACAGTACATATGCCGATTTGTTGCTAAGTTAACGATTATATGCGAGCCAATCTTTAAGAAATTGAGGGCCGAGGAACATGAAATATGGGATGATCAATGTCAAGCCGCATTTGACAAAGTCAATGAAGTTCTATCCACACCGCCAGTTTTGAGTCGACCTATATCTGTGATACCTTTATCGTTGTATCTAACTGTAACAGACAACGCAATGGGGGCTATGCTAGCCCAAACTGTCGACAAAGAAGAAAGGGCTATTTACTACATTAGTGAAAATTTCTTAGAATATGAAGTAAAGTACACACCTCTAGAAAAGACGTGTTTGGCCTTAGTCTGGGCAACCAAAATGTTAAGACACTATATGCTCAGTTATAGTGTGAGTGTCTATTCGAAGATGGATCCAATCAAGTACTTGTTTGAAAAACTGGTGCTCAATGCTAGAATGTTGAGATGGACTCTTATGTTATCCGAGTTTGATCTCAAATACATAGCCTTAAAAGCAATTAAGTGAAGGGTAGTAGCCGATTTCCTTGCTGACAACCCAATCGAAGAAGTTGAGATAGTGGATACTTGGTCATTTCCCGACGAAGACGTGATTCATATAGAAGATGATGTGTGGGACTTTTACTTTAATGAAGCATCGAATTATATGGGATACGGGGTCGGAATTCTCATAATCTCCCCTAAGAGTGAACATGTTCCGGATTCAATCAAATTGGACTTTAACGTGGCGAATAATGCTGCGAAATATGAGGCATGTTTGTTGGGCTTACATTGCGCGCTCAATTTGGGTGTGAAGAAGCTTTTGGTACACGGGGACTCCTCCCTCGTGATTTATCAAGTAGTTGGGTCGTGGAAAATCAAAAGTGATAGTTTGGCCCCATACTAAGCAAGGATCGAAGAATTAGAACGATACTTCGATGATGTCAAATATGTTCATCTTCCGAGAGATGAAAATCAATTTGCAGATGCATAACTATCAAAACTGGCCGCGTTAATCAATATTCCCGAGCATATGGACCGTATGTCAATTTGTGTCGAAAAGAGATCGTCACCCTCTTATGTGAATGCAATTGATGATACCGAAGAAAGTGAAGCTGAGCCTTGGTATATGGTTATTCTAAGGTACAAAGAAACTAGAGAATACCCTATCGACCTTGATGTATGAGGGAAGCATGCCTTAAGAATACTGGCATCCCAATTTGTTAAGACTGATGATGAGCAGTTATACAAAAGAACGACCTAAGGTGTTTTGTTGCGATGTATTGATAAATTGACCGCCGATAAAGTTATGTAAGAAGTCCTTGATGAAGAGTGTGGGCCACACATGAATGCGCATATGTTGGTTCGAAAAATCATGAGGTTAGGTTACTTTTGGGCAACCACGGAGACAGATTGTCGCAGATATGTCTGGCATTACCATAATTGCCATATTTTTGCAAAGGTTCAACATGTACCACCCTCTATGCTGTATACCATGCTTTATCCTTGTTGCAATCGAATACTTCACGAAATGGGTAGAAGCTAAGTCTTATAGAGAACTCAAGGCGAAGCAAGTGGCAAAATTCATTCAGAATGAAATCATTTGTCGATATAGAGTACCACATGAGTTCATCAGTGATCACGGGACTCGTTTTCAAGCTGAAACTGAAACTATATTTCAGAATTATAAGATAAAACACCACAAGTCGTCACCCTATCGACCACATACCAACGGTGCGGTAGAGGCTGCTAAAAAAATGGCTGCTGCCATTTTGAGAAAGATGTCGGATAATTATCGTGAATGGCCTGATAAGATACCTTTCGCGTTGTGGGGGTACCATACCTCAACTAGAATAGCCACGGGACCAACTCCCTACTACTTGGTTTATGGAATGGAGGCAGTTCAACCAGTCGAATTTGAAATACCATCTTTAAGAATCTTGCTGGAAAGTTAAGTTCCCGAAGCAGATTTGGTTCAAGCTCGATATGACTCTTTATCGATGCTTGATGAGAGTCATTTAAACGCATTATATCATGTCCACCTCTATCAGAAGAGGATAGAGAGAGCTTTTAACAAGAAGGTGAAACCACAAGGAATCAAGGAAGGAGATTTGGTTCTAAAATCAGTTCGCGCTCTGCTACCAGTGGACCCACGAGGTAAATTCAAGCCAAATTGGGCAGGCCCATATTTGGTAAAGAAGATTTTTTCAGGAGGTGTCGTTCGGTTGACAGATCTGAACGGAAATGACTTTGCAAATCCTACAAATTTGGATCAGTTGAAGAAGTACTACCCTTGAAAAGGCCTCATTCTCAAATGTTATGAAATAATATTCGAATTGCTTTGTGCTTAGAATAAGTCATAAGTTGTTGACATTTGTTGACACTGCATAAAATTTTTTCTGTTGCAAAGCAGATAAGTAGGCAACTCTTTAAAAGAGTACAATCGGAAACTTTGTAATACAAAAATAAATATTTATGCAGAAATTGGAATTTATAATAAATAGTAGTTTTTTATTTTTTCTTGATTTCCGAGCGAAGCTCATTACAAAGTTTATTTTGCGCTAAGCCCATCACACACAAGCACAAGGAAAGCACCAAACGTAATAGGATATAATAGATATAGTAGAAACAACTAAGCTAAGTCCTAGTCTAAGCCGAACCCGGGTCGCGAGGCCCATCACGTCGCACCCATCATCACCCTAGCCTGTTTCTTCGAAGGAGTCACGTCTTCTTCACGCGGGCCCAATCGGTCTTTCACACTCGGTCGAGGACTAAGCTTGTCAACTAAAGACGACCCATTGTTAGCCGTCGAACCCAACCTTTGCCAAACACTTGGAGTCTTAGGGTCACTCATAGAGTTCTTGTCGGTCTCAGGTCCGGACTCAGAAAGGGTTGAAAATATTTCTTTGAAGTAAGATTGGTTCAGCGAGCTGTCTTGGTGATACTTCCAATTCACAGCATCGTCCTTCCGCAGTTTCTCTCTAACTTAAAAAAGTTGGTTCGGTAGCCCATTTCAGATAAGAGGGAAAAATCCATGTTGTTTTTGGTGGATCTATCATATACCAAGTAGTCCTACCATTCCAAGCCTGGAGCCAGGCTTGACACTTAGAGTAGGTAACATCAAAGATTGGCCCACAAGCAGCTTCAACGGTTGGAATAGTCTGTCGGCGGCCAAATTGACGAAGTACTCAGTCGAGGTAAATATAGATGGACTAATCTAGGCCTATCAGCGTGATGTGCCTTGTTTTATCAATGTCTAAAAGACCCATGAATGAGTCCATAGAACGCCAAGGTAAGACCCAGCGAATGTGGGATCATACCTCAATAGTCAACATCTCGCACTAGGGATGTCATCGGGGCGGGTACAAGTGGGTACCGCCCCGCCCCCGCCCTAATTGGGGCGGGGATGGTTAGAGCTTTGGCGGGTGGTGGGGCGGGTGCGGGTATGAAAATTGTACCCGCCATTGGTAGTGGGGCGGGGACGGATTTTGCATCTTACCCACCTCATACCCGCCTACCCGCCAATCGTTAAAAAATTAATATGATTATGACAATTTTTTTAAATCTTATTTAGTTATAATTAAGATATAATGTTAATAATAGCTATTTTATAAAGTTTTTTACTAACTTCTTTGGTGAAAAAGTAAAATTATAAAGATAAATTCAAAAAAAATGGAAATTAATAGTGAGTAAATCAATTTTTGCGAAAAAATTTATCAAATAAAATTATGGTGTAGCGGGTTAATGGGTAAGCAGGGCGGGTACGGTTTTATATTTCCGCCTGTTGGAGCGGGGATGGTTTTGGAAACTTGTACCCGCCACGGGCGGTGGGGCGGGGATGGGTACAAGTTTTTCTTGGTGGGTACGGGTACGGAGGAGCCTATATCCACCACCGCCCCGCCCCAATGACATCCCTATCTCGCACCAATAAGCCGACGTTTGGTCGAATGCGCACACTAGTGGTCGAGAGGTGAAGCTGCTCACCTGATATTTCTTGGATGGTTGGGCAGATAATCCAAGTCTTTCAAAGAGCCACATCTGTTTAGAAGTAGTTAAAAAGCTATAAAAAAAAAGAAGAAAAAAGGAAAAAAAAAAAGAAAAAAGAAGAAAAGAAAAGGGAAAAAGGAGGAAAGAAGACAAAAAAAGAGGACAAAGCTGCAAAAGACGGGTAGATCCGGTGTATGCAGCAATTGGGTTGGATTTCCGAGCATCCAAGCCCCTAATAGTTTCACCTAAGATAAACCAAGCTGGGTTCCGACGACCTTCCATCTGTTCCACGACTTGAATAAGTCGGGCCTGACCTTGACAAGTTTGACCTTCTATACTCCCTTCAAAGGAGTAAAGATGTAGCATGATAAGACCAAAGGCTCGGCGACGATAAGTAATCAAGATTGCGTGGTTGTTAGTTATTTTGAATTTATCCCTCAGTGCAAGTAGATTCACTCGCCCTCCAGTGACGATGTCACGGGCCTCACTGCGAGTTAATCCCAAATACTCACGATATTTTCTCTCCCAGCTTGATGAAAAATCAGAAACTACGGGTTCACGAGTTGATCTCCACCCACCTAAGACGGTAAATTCTTTAGGAAGGGGTAGACTCTCCTTCCGAAAAGGCAAAGACTTGATGAATGGGGTCCCACATTTTCAAACACTCGTCTAAAAAGACGATTTGGGGTTTAATTTGGGTGTGAAAAGTTATTTGGTGAATTCCCGCCTCAAGGAGGTTTTGGGCTTCTCGCGTTCTGAAATCGGTAGCCCAGCCTTTCATGTTTCCGATTAATGAGAGCAAGATTAAAGTGCAGGTTTCATTTGAGAAAAGAGGAAGACTTTGTTAAAGATGCAGAGTTGTGAATCTAGCAGTCTTCTTATATAGAAAAAATAAGGAGGCAACACATCTAGCAAGCCCTAGAGTGCCACCGAAGCATGGTGTCGTGTGGCCTCGGTTTGCGTGCCCCTCAGACTAGATGGCGAGCCGCCTCGGGCCTTGTGCCTAGCTCACGTTGATTTCGCCGACTTTTGATTTATTTCGCGCACCGGAATGACCAATTTACATTTCTACCCCTAGCGAGTCGATAGATGTTCACACACACCTTTAGTAGACTAAGTTTTTTTATGGGTTGTATGAAGTACGAGTCGCATCTCGATAGTTGTATTCCGGGAAGAATCTTGTTGGAAAAATTAATAATCCTCAGCGGAAGCTCTCTATCTCGAAATTCAAACCTAGGGCGAAAATCCCATTTCAAAAATAAAACAAATTTAAAGATTTCAGATCGAAGACCTAAGCTGTTTTAAAGATGATCCAATATTTTGCAAAAGATCGATGATTAAAGTAGTAATATATCCCCAGAGGATACTCGCAATTTCAAACTTATAATCCGGGCCTAAGGCCCAATTCTTCAAAAGTCGTTTAAATCCAAGGTCGAAGACTCAATCTTTTTCCGAAGTGATCTAATTTTCAAAGGTCGATGACCTTGCTGTGTTTTTATGCGAGGTTTATTGTTGTATGTGTTGTTTTCCCATGTCTCGAGTATAGCAGGAAATGCTTCAACTGGGGGCTCTGAAGCCGTTGGCTTCAGAGACCATTACCAAGATAAACGGATGACATCAACCGACGATTCAATTCAATTCAAGGAAGAATTCTACAGCTGTGCCAAACTACGATACGGGTTTGATTCCGTCGAAATGGATACATATGCGCCTAAGGATAAGGCTCAACCCACCCTCACTTCAAATGTTGGGTCGATGACCAAAAATGTTGGGTCGATGCCAAAAAATGATGTCGGGTCGATGACCCATGATGATTCTATGTGACGAGGTGAAGATTAATCTCCAACGAAGTTTCAGGTATGATCTCTTCTTATGGCTGGCGAGCTTATTTACGCAGGTCTAATGGACCGTAAACGACCCGCAGAATCCTCAAGTCGAGAGGGACCTAGGGTATACTTTGACTAGTGCCTTTTCCAAGACTCAGTCAAAACGGGGGCTTTGTAGATACCCGTATTGTGGACAAGGCCCTCGGGAACTGCGTCCGCGGGATCCACACTAGGCATAATCGACTCGAGGTTCTTTCGAATCGAATTAAGACAAATTAGAGTCGCCACCAAGTTTTTTGGGAACTTGGAACCGTTCAAGTCAACTTTACACCTTTCATCGAAAAGCATAAAGCCAATCGACTACGAGTGATTAAAGATAAAGACTTGTACCCTATATCACTCGATTTGAATGACTCTCGTAATCCAATGGTATTTAGACGGATCCACAAACCATAGATCTTGAGTAAGGGGTGAGGGTACGTGTTAGGAAGCCCATAAGGACACCCAACCCCGCCCGTCAATAACGGCCTCTACTAAGTCAAGTGTCGGAGTTCAAACAAGGTCATAGCTAACACGATATATGATATGCAAACATCGTTTTAAAACCCTAACATGTGAGGTTTCTATGTCGGTTTAGATGCAACTAAACTAACTTTGTCAAAGTTGTAATTTAGCATGTGGGTGGATTGATCTAACAACAAACAAAACAAAGCAAACAAGGCTTGATGGGAATGGGGGAGCCGTTGGGATCTACCCTATTACAACCCAGGCATTTCATGCCGACACAACGAGGAATTAAAGATACAACTCGATCTAAATACAATCGCTATATACAACACCGTACATGACACATTACACGGCCATTCGACCCAGAAAAACGTGCACAAAGGGGTGGCCCACGGCTTACATGACTCACGACCTTGGGTCACTCCTCGTAATGTGTGCTTTCACTTAATCTTATCGAATTAGACATTGGGTCACACACCAAAGCATGCATTAGCATAAATCGGGCCATGTTGCTTTAAACAACATGCGATTTACTACGCTCTCACTTGCATTGGGGCACAACTGTCTAACTAAACAAAACTAAGGTTTTTAGAAATCGTTTAACTCGATAAAGGAGAACTAATTACAAACAAGTTACAAAACGCGACTCGATAAGCACAAATTGATTACAAGATACAAACAATGAGACTAAGATAAAAAAAACGAGAAAAGGGATACAAAAGACACGGCCAAACACGACCTCATACACGGCTATCCTAGTTCCTAGGTTAGATTCATTAGGTTAGATGGATTTGCAAAGCGATGCGGAAAATACATTAGAAATCGATGACAAAAAGAGGTCAGAAGGCTTCGCCTAAAACCGGGTGTTCTACACGGCCTAAGGGGTCAAATTAGGTCAAGTTCGCTAATTAAATTAACTCGTCGAGTGTTAGTAAGAAGGTTCTAGTCACTCACTCTTATACTAGCGAGAAATTATGTGAAAGAGAGAGATGCATTCAATTAAGTTACAGAATTGTTAATCGGTTTTTAAAGCTATGTCGATGTACCCTAATGTGTCTAATTAGGTTATCAAATTGATCTAATGTCATCTAAATGAGTTATATGTTAAAAATCAGAGGTCATACTAACATGTGACGGGTCCTAAGGTGGGTCGAATCACACGAAACAAAAGAGGGGTCAAAAGCGAAGAGCGAAGTCAGAATTCGTTTTATTAATGCCCTACCTTGAACACGAGGATATGAAAATGAGACGGGGGTGTACGATCGACTGATGTAGCGGTTTCTTTCCCATCTCAAGTCAACGCGGGTGTTCATGGTGGTACTTTAACTCATACTCGGACTAAACTAGTTTCATAGTTAATTTAAACGATAAATAAAAACGATAAACGAAATAAAACGAAACAATAAAAAAACAAACATAAAAAAACGAAATAAAAGGGAAAAAGAGGAGGATTTGATGCACCCTCAACCTACATGTATCGTTGACACCGTCTTGGGTCGTAATCGATGGTAGATTTTATCTCGAGAGGCCGTCGTCGACGAAGAAACAAAGCAAACAACACGTTTTTATCGAATCTGGACAGCAACTTTCAAACAGTGATTTCTCTCTCGTTTCACGACGAAAATTCGATTTAAAAGATGTTTTGAAAACTAGAAAGAGAGGAGAACAGGGATCTTAAAGCAACCCCTGCTCGTTTTGGGTTATTGGGCACGAAAAACGAGCACGAACAGAACTGGACAGACAAGAATAAACCGCGAAAACAGAGTGTATAACACTCTGTTTTTCGAGGGATTTCGTGTACTCTCAAGGGCAATTTGGCTCGTAAATCTTTGTCTAATGTGTATATGGATGTTATGTGGTTAATTAGGAACAAGAAAATCGAGTTTTGATGGAGGTTTGATGGAGGAACGAGTTGCTTTTCAAGGAGGACACACAAACAGTTCAGTTTGTGTGTCGGTTTTGTTTAGGGTTTTTGGGAGGCAATTAGGGTTTGTTTCTGAGGTTTAAAGCTTGTGGGTGATGGTAGGATGTATGGAGAACTTAGAGGAATGAATGTATGGTGAAGGGTGGGTATTTATAAGGAGTTAAAGTAGGGTAAAAGGGAGGAGAGGTAGACGGGCTCGGCTGAACATAGCTGCTGTCCATCAGCTTTTGGGGGGTTTTCTAGGGTTCGTTTGGGAGGTTTTCTTGGTGATTAAGGTAAGGTAATATGGGTAGGATATTAGGGTATGAGTTAGGGTTAATGGGCACGGGTTTTGGTGGTATTTGGAGCGGGTTTTGGGCTCGGGATTGAGCACGCAAAACAGGGGGGCTGTTTCGTGTTTTGCGGGCTGTTTGGGGGGTGTTTGGGATGGAATTTGGGCCGTGGTTATGGGGGTTCGAACTGGGTTGGATGGGTAGAGGCTTAGGTTGGTTAGTGTACTCGATATTCGTGCCAACTCGTAAAGAAAACGGGCCCAAAAACCGAGCTAAAATCGAGCTCAAAAACATGCTTTTAAAACGAGTTTTCTTCGCTTTTAAAATCGATTTTTCAAATCAATTAACACATTAAAATAAATGATTTTTCAAATCAAATATATTCATAAAATGATTTTTCAAATCAATTATTTATTTTATTTTCAATAAAATAAACTTGGGAAAATAAATTCAAAATTAAATAAAATAAATTGAATTCACCTTAAAAAAAACCATAATTTAAATATCATTTAAAATAATAAAATGAACTCACTAAAAAAACATTAATTTAAATATCATTTAAATTAATAAAATGAATTCACTTAAAAAAACATTAATTTAAATATCATTTAAATTAATAAAATACTTCATCGACGACGCCCATTCTACATCGTAAAACGAGCTCCAAATAATGACGGTGACAACTAAAGAATACATGTGTCCTATCATCATCGGGTGTTTGTCGGGTTCTCTATAAATTCCAATATCGACGGATACGGGTATCTACACGTATCTGTCGATATTGGCATCTATGGAAATCCCGTCAAACACCCGATGATAATAGGACAACATGTATTTGTCAGTTGGCATTGTCGTTGGCTGCAACGCATTTTATGGTGTAGAATGGGCGTTGTCGACGGTTTAATTTTAAATAAAATTTAAAATTATTTTCTCCAATTTATCTTATTGAAGATAAAAATAGATTTTTGTTGTTGAGGATTTATTTTGATTTGAAAAATCATTTCAAATATGAGTCGTTTTAAAGTTGATTTGGAAAAATCGATTTAAAGTGGTGTTGGATGCATGTTTCTATACAAAGCCTTTTCTGTGTGATTTGAAAAAGAAAACTAGCAAGCAACACTGGCATAGCACTCACCATACCCCCCCAACTAATCCTAGGTTTGAACCGCCACAACAGCATCTCCCCCACCCTTTTTTTCGTCCTTTTAGCAGGGAATTACCCCTTCTCCAAGCCACGAACCCGTCTCATTTTTTAACCTACATTCAACCTAGGATCAAGAGCCTTCCAAACCCTCTAAAATATCTTCATTTTAGCAGTCAAAACCGAGCCCTTACTGTGACACCCCCATAATGCCAAAGAGCCTTAACAAGACCTTCCCTAGCATATAAGGACATCACCATCTCGGGTGCCCGAGGAAAGCAATCATCAAAAGTCGATAAAAGAACATTTATAGTTACTTTACAAGTGATTAAACCAAAACTACTGATACAGACGATACAACTCATCAACACTATGTCAACTACTCCTGTCATGACTCATGAAGACTCATCCCACCAAGACTCCGGCTATCATGCAAGACATCACCTGCTAAGACTGACTGCTCACCATAAGGGATCACGGCAGACATAAAAGAAACAGACAAGAAACAACCACTCAAGGTCAGTAACTGAGGCAAGACACAACATCAACTACCAGTATACTACAAATACAACCAAGCACACACACAAATCACAACCACTCCAGCCAATCACCGTCACCGACTGTCCACTGGACCAGCCCTGCCAGTGGGGGACCGCAGCCGTTCCCACCTAAGCCTCGCTCATCATATCGAGCGATAACCATGTCCCATTAATGTGCAAATCCCTTCCCGTGGCGGGTTCCACGGAGGGCGAAACTAGGGCGTGAAGCCACTCCCGCAAGTGACTCCACTCAACCGAGGACGCACCTTGAGAACCATAGACAATCATTCACAGTCAGCTGCACCACAACAACAACAAATGAAACAACACAAGACCAACCGATTACCATAATCAATCAACCACACTGACACTACAATCAACGCAACAACCGACACACTAAACAACCGACAGAAACTGAGTAGGCGAACCTACCTTTAGCCAACCGCACCGATTCCTTGTTCAATCACATGATATCAACCAAGCAAGTAAAACCCCTATACAAACAACATAAACACCTATTACTTTTGCTATCACCCTACAAGAAACAACAACGACAAAGACGATGATGATGACATACCTACGCATCGCATATCGGCATCAAGACCGCTACCCGACTCAAGCAACCTACCCCCAAGGCACAAGCATCCTCAAGGCTCCCATGGAAGGAATTATGGTGAAGGGAATGAGGTGAGGCGGCATCTAGGTCTGAAAGAAGAAGGCGGAAATGATTTGCGATTCTATCAAAACACGATTATAAACCCTCGCTGAAAAGACGCTACTGTTGGGGCTGGTGTCCTTTACAGTTAGTGCAAGGACTTATAAATCTCTAAAAGGATCAAAGGGTATACTTTTGTATCATAATCAGTTGGTCCACGTTTATCGATAACGGTTGGCTTGCTAGATAAGTTTGACGTTATTGTCATTCTGATGGCGGTGATCAACGGTCCCTAAAAGTCACACCTATAGGATACGTTTGAGAGATGTGACGGTATGAAAATACAGTCATGTAGATGCCAAATTTGACTAACCAGTTAGTCTGAGTTATTTGACTAATAATTAGTCAAAATGTGATGTTGAGATATTTTATTTAATACGGATTAAATAATAATGGCTAAGGCGAATTAAGCAGTTAATTCGTAAATTGAATATAAGCGTTTTATATTTAATTAAATGTATATTGAATATAATTATACAATATCGTCTTTGTCGGACATGTATTAATGTTTCAACTAATCCGTATTATTAGTTGATGCTTTAATAACCGATAACCGATGACGATTTATAACAAAACCGCGTCATATACATTTTAGCGATTTGCGAACCAGACCATGAGCTAAAACTAAAAGGAAGTGGAAGCCCACTTCCCAAGAGAGCCCATGGCCGGCCGGTTGAGAGAGAACAAAAGAGAGGTTCTCCTCTCTTTTGTAACCTAATTCATTTCTCACAAAATTTTAGGGTTTTGAGAAAAATTGCCTCTCAAAATTCGGATCTCTCATCCAACGAAAACTCACAAAACAATCCTCTCAATATTGCAAGGCAATTAGAGGATTCTTTCTAGCACAAGGGCATTTCTCGGACGATCTTGGGTGCATCATTTAGGAGGAGATCTACTTTGATCTCTCATTGCCAATTTGCACTAGGACCGAAGGTTAATTCTTATCTTTATCGTTTCATTGTTGTTTTCGTTTATGACTATAAATCACGTATTAAATTTGCGTTATAATCCTTCAATTATGGGTTTTATACGGATATTACCCTTCAAGTGGTATCAGAGCGAGGCCACGTAATTTTTCTATGTGATTTTCATCAAACGATTTTTGAAACGTTTTTTTTATGCTTGGAAAACCGTGCGGCAGCCTGTTTTGCACTCGGCAGAATTTTTTTTATGCTGCGTTTTTCTTATCTTGGGAACCGTGTCAAGTATACACGGTATTGGTAATTGTTTGTCTTGTTTTCATTTTGATCTTTGCATATTGTTTTGTAATCGATATTCATCGCAATATGTTAAAGATCCATCAAAATGTTTGCATAAAATTTCGTGCGGCACAAAACCTTTGTCACGGCCTGTTTTCTGTTTTTGCATTGATTTGCGTGCCACACATTTTTGTTAGATCGTTCGATCTCTTGTTTTCAATCGTTCTTTACATGTTGTAATTTTAATCGATAATTATTGCAATATGTTAAAGATGTATCAATTGTAGTTTGAATTCTATACGGATTAGATTAAATTACAATTGGCTTTTACAAATCGATTTTGTTTGTCTTGATGAGGCTCACGTTTTTTTTGAGCCGATTGTTTTTTTTTTGAGCTCTCGGTTTTTAGCTCCAAAATAAAAAAAAAAATTTTTCGTGGGTACTGTTCACGCCCAGCAGTAAAAGAAAAAAAAAAAAATTTCTGTTTTATTTTTCGGCCATTTATTGCATAATACGGATTTATGCACTCGCTTGATAGTGAAACGGTTCACCCACGAACAATTTAGTTACTTTAAAACGATTTAAAGTAACGGATTATCATGAATTAAAATTAAGTTGATGAAGCGGTCTTGTCACATAATTTTAATTGTTAAAAGGTGGTTTGGATAATTTAACATAATTACGGAATTATGTCACGAATAAATTTAATTTAGTTGATGCATTTTATTTATCGTTTTTGATTATTTTGAATGCTTTTAATTACGTATTTATTTATTTTTACAATCGGTTGTAACTTAGTGTGGCCTTAGTAGAACGTGTTACCGTAATGATAGAACACGGTCTTGGTTGTATTTTGAGATCTCGTATCTCCTTTTATTTCTTTTAATTACAGTTTTTATTTAGAATGTAAATAGGTTTATATTTTGTAAATTTTAATTGTAATTTTGAGAAGACTAAAGAAGGAGACCGGATGCTCACTCCCGCTAAATGGACAAAGATGGAACATCAAGACAAGCTTTTCGGGTCCAATGGTGGATTCCAAAGTTGTATTATGTTCTTTTTACTAGGATAGGCCACACTAGGAATTTTATTTACGTATCACATTCATTTATTTATTTTATCGTAACGATAGTATGCATCATATTCCGCCTAAAAACCAAACCACCTAATAATTGCATGAAAACTGACTCATATAGAGGTCACGCGTTAGTTTTCTATGACATTCGTATGTCACACGATTTAGGCCATCATCTAAATTAATTCATTCACGCAGTTGCTAGTTATTCGTTCACTTAAAATGAATTGAAACTTAGTTGATGTGATCTTCCTCGTATAAACAAAAATTGAGAACGGTCTTTATAGGTCAAACTCCAATGAATCCCTTCTTCGTCGGTAGGCATAATATGACCCCTTCTACGTCGGGTAAGTTGGAACCGATTGACTTATTTTATCTCAACACTATGGTCACTCGTACGATCCTGTGATCATGGTGGACCATAGATAGGATTTACGGAAATCTATCGACCAAGAGTTTTTACGGAAGAACTAGCTAAACAGTTGGCTTATCAATTTACGGAAATTGAGTCTTGGGATCACTTGTATTATTCTTGAGGGAGATCAATTATACAAGTGCAATGAGTCTACACGATTAAAATAAATTTTAATAGACTTAAATCACCTCGATGAGTTGCTTATTTCGTTTTGTGTCTTCTTTCTTTTTCAGTGTAGATCACGTTCACATAAACTGCTAATAACAATATGGCTGGTCATTTGAACGACCCAATGCCAAGTGCCACATTGGACCGTGAGTCCTGGCTTCGGATCTTCATGAATCAGATGAATCGATCAACTCGATCAAGAATGATGGATCAAACTTCGCGGATCGGGAGGCGGATTACGGAATCTTGCGCGGCGACGGGAAGCTCAAATTTCTGCTTGAGCCCATGCCGTCAAACCCAGGCCCCACGGCTGGAATTAACGAGATCGACAAGTATAACGATTTCGCCTTGGAAGCGGGTGCGATTAAAAACGTACTCATTTTTGCAATGGAACCCAATTTGCAGAAACGCTTCATAGCTCAAGGTGCAAACAAGATTTTCACCACGCTCACCAAGGAATTCTCGAAAGCACCGAGAATCGTGACCTATGAGCATACCACTCGCTTCTTTGATGCGAGACTCCAGAAGGGCCAACCGGTTAGCCCACACATTCTCAGCATGATTGAGAATGTCGAGAAGCTGGAGACGCTTGATTGTAAGATCAGCGAGAACATTGTTATTGACCGCATGCTTCACTCACTCCACGATGGTTTTGCGCAATTTAGAGCGAATTACTATATGAATGATTTGAAGAAAAGTCCCCATGAACTGCACTCCCTTCTCGTACAGACCGAGAAGGACATGAAGTTCAGTGGGAGCCTGAAACAAGATGTTCTCGTTGTGTCAAACAAGGGCAAGGGAAAGGGCAAAGTTCAGCCAGGCCTAGCAGTAGGTAAACCGAAGTTTAAGAAGTCGGGATCAGGTAAGAGTGGGCCTGGTGAGTCGAGCAACTCATCAGGCGTGACAAAGAGCAAGAATGAAAACATGGAATGCCATCATTGCCACAAGACTGGGCATTGGAGGCGTACATGTCCTGTTTATCATGAGGACTTAAAGGCAGGTCGCGTTAAACCTGTTGGTATGTCTTCATCCTCTTCTACTTTTATTCATATGATTGAGATTAACCATGCAAGTTACGGAACTTGGGTACTTGATATTGGTTGTGGTTCTCATCTGTGTAATCATGTGCAGGGGCTCCGAAACATCGAACCCCTCGTAAAGGGTGAGGTGGACCTGCGTGTTGGGAATGGAGCACGAGTGGCTGCCGTCTCAAGGGGAACATATGTGATCCAGCTTCCTAGCGGATTTGAGTTATTTATATAATTGCTATTATGTACCCAGTCTTTCGAAAAACATTATTTCAGTTTCTGCACTTGACAAACTTGGTTTTTCATTTGTAATAGAGAATAATAGTTGCATTTTCTCTTTACACGATATGATTTATGGCAAGGCAGTCTCCATGAACGGAATTTATGTTTTAGATCAGACCACCGAAATATTACACGTAATGAATAAAAAGTTAAAGGTTGGTGACAAAGATCAAACGTATCTATGGCACTGCCGTATGGGACACATTAATGAGAAACGCGTAAAACAGCTCATAAAGAATGGAGCTATCTCGGCCTTTGATTTTCAATCATTTGGCACGTGTGAATCATGTCTCATCGGTAAGATGACTCGGATTTCCTTCAAAGGTGTTGGAATGCGCGCTGCTGACCTATTAGGACTCATACACACGGATGTATGTGGTCCTATGTCAATCACCGCACGAGAAGGCTATAGGTATTTCATCACTTTCACGGACGATTTAAGTAGATATGGCTATGTCTACTTAATGAAGCACAAAAGTGAATCCTTTGAGAAATTCAAGGAATACCAGAATAGGGTACAGAACCTATTGGGTAGAAAGATTAAAACACTGCGTTCGGATCGTGGTGGCGAGTATCTTTCTCACGAGTTTGATCAACACCTTAAAGACTGTGGGATTGCCCTACAGTTAACTCCACCTGGAACACCTTAGCTGAATGGTGTGTCCGAACGGAGAAATCGAACACTACTTGATATGGTTCGATCCATGATGAGTCACACCGTGTTGCCTGACTCATTGTGGGGTTATGCTCTTCTGTCACCGCTCTAATACTTAACCAAGTCCGTCTAAAGTCATGTTGACAAGACTCCATATGAACTATGGAAAGGAACGGTCCCTAACTTGTCCTTTATACGGGTTTGGGGCTGCGAGGCTTATGTCAAGTGGAGACACGAGGATAAGCTCGGCCCGCGATCGGTTAAGACATACTTTATAGGTTATCCTAAAGGAACACTTGGTCATTACTTTTATTCGCCAACCGAACAACGTGTTTTTGTTGCGGCTAGTGCGACATTCTTAGAGAAGGAATTTCTCGAGAATGCAAAGAGTGATAGAACCTTCGACCTGTCGGAGATTCCAGAACCAAATACCGAGCAACCATTGGAGGAACCAATTCCTTCAATCCCTTTGCGTGAATATTCCCGAGGAACCTAGGAGGTCGGGAAGAGTCTCTATTCCTCCAGACAGATACATTGGTATGGTCGAGGAACATGACATAGATGACGTTCTACTCTTAACGAGTAGTGAACCCGCAACCTATAAAGGTGCCATGACTAGTTCCGACTCAAAGCTATGGCTTGAGGCCATGCAATCCGAGATGGACTCTATGTATGAGAACAACGTATGGGATCTTGTTGACTTACCTGCTAAGGTTCGTCCCCTTCAATGCAAATGGCTTTACAAGATAAAGCATTCAGTGGAAGGTCAACAAGATATCTATAAAGCACGACTAGTTGCTAAAGGTTTCACCCAAGTGCCAGGTTTGCACTACGATGAAATTTTTGCACCCGTAGTCATGTTGCGTTCCATTCGGATTATCTTAGCGATTGCCGCTTTTCATGACTATGAAATTTGGCAAATGGATGTGAAAACCGCCTTCTTAAACGGTTTTTTGAGGAAGAGTTGTACATGGTACAACCCGAAGGTTTCATCGATCCACAACATCCTAAGAAAGTGTGCAAGCTTAAGCGTTCCATTTATGGACTTAAGCAAGCATCTCGGAGTTGGAATCATCGCTTCGACCATGTGATTAAAGAAAATGGATTTACTCGATCGGTCGAGGAACCATGTCTTTATATCAAGTCGAGTGGGAGCAAGATTGTCTTCCTAATATTGTATGTTGACGACATACTCCCGATTGGGAATGACATACCTCTCTTAACTTCGGTGAAAGTATGGTTGAAAAACCATTTCCAGATGAAAGATCCGGGAGAGGCACAAAGAATTCTAGGCATCCGTATCTATCGAGATAGATCACGACGGATGTTATCTCTCGATCGGGCTCCAGTCTTACATAGACAAAGTCCTAGAGAGATTCAATCATGATGACTAACTCCAAGAAGGGGTTTCTTCCTATGGCTCCAGGGGTGCATTTGAGCAAGTCTCAGTCACCGGAGACACCGGAAGAGAAAGAGCGCATGACACGGATTCCTTATGCCTCGGCTATAGGATCAAGTCATGTATCATGTATGCCATGATATGTACACGTCCGGACGTGGCATATGCATTGAGTATGACAAGTCGATTCCAACTCAAATCCGATCCAAAAGGTGAATCACATTGGATGGTCCTCTCACTGTCAAAGAACATTCTTAAGTACCTACGGAGGACTAAAGATTGGGCATTGACTTATGGAGGCGAACAAAAGCTATGCAAACATTATATTTTATGCAACCCACGTGAGCTGATAACTCAAGGTATTCTTTTGTGACGTTGGTTGATGGTGGGTTCAGATGCTAGCTTCCAAACGGATCGTGATGACTCGAAATCTCGGTGCCTGGATTCGTTTTTACTCTTAATGGCTCTTAAGACTAAGCATTTTGGGTGACTTTGGTTTCTTTCTCACGGTCATCCGTAACAGGAAGAGTTCCAAACAAAGTTCGAGTTGAAGGAAATATTCAGCCTTTATCGATTCTACGAACTCGAGTCCGAGTACTATGCCACGTCCGAAACTACAAAGGAAGCGATATGGATGCGTCAATTCTTACATGGACTATCTATAGTGCCTAGTTCGAATGACCCGATCACCATCTATTGCGACAATAGAGGTGCCATCTTCCAAGCTAAGGAGCCAAAGTCTAGCAACAAGTCTAGACATGTACAACGGAAAGCTCATCTAATCCGAGATTACGTGGAGCAAAAATAATAATGGAAGTAGTGATAGAAAAGATATTTAATTAAATGTATATTGAATATATTTATACAATATCTCTTTGTCGGACATGATGATAACATAGCTTTAATAAGATCCTCTCATTAACCATTACGACAAGATAAGCATGAAGGGCATGTTAATTCCATGGGAATTAAACGTGTTCCTAAGTTGTAGTACTCTTTTATGGATTAGATTCATTCTCTTTTGTACTTTATACGACATCATCGTTTTGACATTTATATATATTTTGTTTTTCATGTGGTTTTGTACGACATTTTTGAACACCACAAAGTGAACTCATCCTAACGCCAATCCCAAAGACGAGGCAACAAAAACATTATATTTTATGGTCCTTAATTACCCACGTGAGCAAAACCTACATTTGATAACTCAAGGTAATTATTTTGTGACGTTGGTTGATGGTGGGTTCAACGAGCCATAAAACAATTGGAATTGACCGACCAATCACAGAGGCGATTTATACGGATATCTCGTAGGACACAATTGTGACATCAACGTGGAGTCCTAAATGTTTTACAACATTCGGTGCCCGGCCCCGCTCGTGGATAGGACCTCCATGGTGATCCTAAGAGTCGATTCTTTTGACTATCGACAACTAACTCTCTTAAGACTAAGGCGATTTTGGGTGACTTTGGTTTCTTTCTCACGGTCATCCGTAACCAATCTTAACCAAGTAGATTGTTTTGACGGGTCATTTCATGTTGTGCTTAGATCGGAAGGAGTTCGAGTTGAAGGAAATATTCAATGCCTTTATCGGTACTCGATATTTCTCGGGGCCACTCGAGGAGTCAGAATCTCGAAATGCATGGCCATGCTCGAATACGAATTCGTTTTATCGCTTAAGTTACTCTCTAGTCGGGAAACCACTCTAGATACAACATGACTCGATTGTAAAATACGACCTTTGCGGATCTCGGATCGGATCCCAATACCAAGCAAATTGTTTTACATTGAGTGGGAGAAATTTTAAATGAATATGAGAATCGGTTATCACACATACACTTGTACGGACAAGTGGGAGTTTGTTGAGCCACTGTCCTCCTCATTAGTGCGGATAACGTCATTGCACATACACTTATACGGACAAGTGGGAGCTTGTTAAACTCGTAGCAAATCACCATACCCACTCTTCATTATTACTGGTGTCCTTTACAATTAGTGCAAGGACTTATAAATCTCTAAAAGGATCAAAGGGTATACTTTTGTATCATAATCAGTTGGTTCACGTTTATCGATAACGGTTGGCTTGCTAGATAAGTTTGACGTTATTGTCATTTCACATCATACTGGCGGTGATCAACTTAACCTGGTCCCTAAAAGTCACACCTATAGGATACGTTTGAGAGATGTGACGGTATGAAAATACAATCATGTAGATGCCAAATTTGACTAACCGTTAGTAACGAGTTATTTGACTAATAATTAGTCAAAATGTGATGTTGAGATATTTTATTTAATACAATCCCGATTAAATAATAATGGCTAAGGCATATTCCCCCATTAACCATCACTTCCGCCAAATATAATTCGTAAATTGAATATAAGCGTTTTATATTTAATTAAATGTATATTGAATATAATTATACAATATCGTCTTTGTTAATATTGCAAATAACGACATGTATTAATGTTTCAACTAATCCGTATTATTAGTTGATGCTTTAATAACCGATAACCGATGACGATTTATAACAAAACCGCGTCATATACATTTTAGCGATTTGCTCTTTACACTCACCCAATTAATAGTTCAACTCCATGAGCTAAAACTAAAAGGAAGTGGAAGCCCACTTCCCAAGAGAGCCCATGGCAAACAATTGCATCTCGGTTTAATACCGTTAATTACCCAAGGAACTCACACAGAGTTTCAGAGAGAAACAAAAGACCATTCTCCTCTTTTTGTAACCTAATTCATTTCTCACAAAATTTTAGGGTTTTGAGAAAAATTGCCTCTCAAAATTCGGATCTCTCATCCAACGAAAACTCACAAAACAATCCTCTCAATATTGCAAGGCAATTAGAGGATTCTTTCTAGCACAAGGGCATTTCTCGGACGATCTTGGGTGCATCATTTAGGAGGAGATCTACTTTGATCTCTCATTGCCAATTTGCACTAGGACCGAAGGTTAATTCTTATCTTTATCGTTTCATTGTTGTTTTCGTTTATGACTATAAATCACGTATTAAATTTGCGTTATAATCCTTCAATTATGGGTTTTATATGGATATTACCCTTCAGCTACTCGATCGAGTAACCAACCTACTCAATCGAGTGGCCCCTACTCGATCGAGTATCCAAACTACTCGATCGAGTAGCCTCGACTAGATCGAGTACCACTCATCCTAACGCCTATCCCAGCACGAGGCAACTCTTGCACGGGTTCCCAAAGGCTATCTCATGCCACTAAGGTCGGTCAAGGTTGGTCAACGGATCCCTAAAAGGACGGGTATTACACTTACTCCCTCAACAAGTCATTTACAAAACCTACATTTGCACTCCTATAAATACCTCCCATCCACCACCATTTTAAGAGGTTGGAAAACATCTATAGCAGACCCTGAAGCACACACACACACATCCTAAGAATACCCTAGAATCCAGTACAAAACCACAAGAAAAATCGACTCAAAACCTAGCTCGAATCCTTTCGAATAACTGAGTACTAAGTACTCGGCCTTTGCAAGTTTTCCAGCCAGACCACCCGTCGGAAATCCTAAATTTTCGTGCCCTTATGGTCAGAAAAACCAAGCCTTACTTACATATTTCAAAACTAGACTCTCCCATGATTCAAAAACATATTTGAAATCAAAAAATCATTGAGAAACGAATTCACAAATCAAGTTTCAAAAACAGCCTTTTTTTTCGAAGAAAAACGTTGATTTCAGCATTGTTGTTTCGTCGAAGACAACCCCTCAAGATAAGATCTACAATCGATTACGACAAACTTTGTCAAAAATACATGTAGGTTGAGGGTGCAATATAATCCCTCCTTCTCCCTATTATTTCAGTTCTTATAGTTTTTATTTCGCCTTTATATCATGTTTAATTTAAATCGAACTAGAATAGTACGAGTATGAATTAAAGTACCATTCCAACACCCGCGTTGGCTCGAGTTTAAAAGGCATAATTCGTCTGAAGTGATCGATTAGCTTCGCTCGTTTACATATCCTCGTGTTGGAAGAGGGCAATTCATTGAAAATGAGTTTATTTCGACTTGTCAAACGTTTGTTGCTTCTTGTTATCTGTCGCGCGTGGTTCGGCCCTATGGCCTTATTTTTCTTGACTTGTTTTTATTAATCGTGGCACGATTCTCGAGGCAAGACTTTCTAAAAAAACCTGTTTAAATCAAAGATTTAAATTATTTCAACAATTCTCAAGTTCATTAGACATTTTAGGACAGAAATGCTTAAGATGTAAATGAATCGATCAACATATAAATGAAATTTATAACTTATTCTAATTCAAAATGAATCCATCTTTCTACCACCTATTTCTCGTTAGTGCGAAAGTGTGTGGACAATGGGGCCCACGGGGGCGCTTGGGAGAGAGAACAAGCGTTTGTATTTTGTAGAGTCACCACCAATTTTTATGGGAAATTGGAACCGTTCGAATACCTCGTGTCATGTCAAGACAGAAAGTAGAGACATGAACACTAAGCAATCGTTACCCTTAGCATTCTATGTCTAGAATGACTCTCGTGGATGCCAATGAACACGGATGTTCACAGAGATCTGGAGTAAGGGGTTAGGGTACGTATTAGGAAGCTCTTTTGATCGAACACCTAATCCCGCCCGCCTCGATAGCGGCCTCTACTAATGATTAGGGACATCATCTATACTCGATATATCGTCGATTATATGCATGCAATGCAACATCCAAGTTTTAATCCTAGCATGTGAAGATTAGACTAAGTCGGTGAACACGCAATTTAGCATACAATTAATGTCGAAGTAAGATTTAATGCTCAACTACATGTGAAAACTTACAAATGATACAAGAAATATGATAAATATAATAAAATAAAAATTACAATAATGAAAAATTACAATAATTACATCGGGTTCATTGATTTATGTCGAAAACACCTTTAAAACGGATAATTTGAGAAAAATAATAAAAGAAAGAATTAACGAACAGATCAGTGGGTGATAATACGGTTAATAGTCAATTATACGCAAACTAATTAAACTAGGTCAAGCAACAACGGAGTTCAGAGACAGAACTCAACCTGGAACAGGCGCAGCAGATCTGCGCCCTTTGGAAGAGGCGCAGCAGTTGCTGCGTCTGTTCCAAGGGTGAGTTCTGGCTGTGAAGCCGGAACTGCAAATCGTTAATGTAAATTGGTGATTTTAAGGGTTTATTAATGATATTTACTCGGATAGAAGTGATTAATACATTATTTACATATGATTGATGGTCATGAAAGCAATAAAACATGGATGAGACGGAATTAAGACGGATTATTTACATGGATGAACGATTGATTAGTGAAATAGGTGAACAAAATAGGTTAGATATGAAGAATTAATGGTGGATATGACAAAAGACATATGAAAATATATCAAAGATTGAATTCCAGAAACCCGATATGAACAAATCGAATTTCTACAACCCGGATTGAGTTTAATGACGAAAACCCGCAAACATGAGATTATAAGGGATTTAAGCCGGATTTAATGATGAATTATATGCTAATGAATGATAAATAATATACATGTGAGGTTATTATGATTGTACCAAAGAATTAAAGAAAACAAACGAAACAAATAAAAGTTTGACGAATTACAGAGCACGGAGGAAGAAGAAAGGAAGCAGGAACTGCAGCAGCCTCACGAAGAGGCGCAGCAGGAACTACGCTCCTTCGAAGAGGCGCAGCAGTTGCTGCGTCCTTTCTCGACGGTTTGTCTTCTGGAAATCCGTAAAAAGGGTTTTAAAGCACGGTTTTAGAAATCGGTTTTAACAAGGTGTTTTCGACATAAACCTTACAATAATGATGATACAAAAAGTAAATAACAATAAATAAAAGAGAGATTTACACCCTCAGACTTACATGTTTGACGAAACGAGAAGAACTAAGTTATCGATTAGTGATGCTCGACTCGAATGTAGATGAAAGTGCCCTCGTAAGAGGAAAACGATTAGATTAATTAAGTTGATTATAGTGGAGTTGGTCAAATTGGTTGGTCATGCAAACGAGGCTGGTACTCAGAAGGATCCGAGCTTACGTGGTCGAATGTTCAAGTACGTAGACGCCAAAAAGTAAGAACAAAGGTCTAGAATGCAAAGGGAGAAGAGAAGGGCGGACACTCGCGTGAGAAATATGAGGAGCGAAGGCTCCTATTTATACTAATCACGTGAAGGAATAGGGTTTTCGGAGAGACTTTGGAAGTGAATCTCGGAAAGATATGAAAAAGATACGAGAAATACGCAGAAAAGGACCTGGGAAGAGGCGCAGTAGTCATTGCGTCTCTTGGAAGAGGTGCAGCACCTGCTGCGTCTGTTCCCAGGTGGTTTCCTCCTGCGGAAGAAAGATTTCCATGTTTAAGTTATGGAAGGACGAAATAATTTGGTTTTCCTTAATATTTTGTATGAATATTACGGGAAATTATTTACCAAAGAATAAAAGATTGTGAAATATTTATAAAATATGGAATAGAAATATCCGGAACATTCCAGAACATTCCAACTCGGGATTTAACGGTTGTCAGAAAATGGAGAGGGTTTTAGGCCCGGACTCCAAATGTACTCTAATTACTGTCAAAATGACCGTATCGGCGCGTAGATGACAACTAAGAGGTAGACATTAGTGTTTGAGCAATCACTTGACGATGAACTTACGAACTGTCACAAATCGTTCCACCAAACATGCGGCCCAATCATCACCGGGTGGTTTGCGAGAGGTGCATAAATGAGGTATCTACAGAGCCCCCACTTTGACTGAGGCTTGGACAAGGCGAAAGTCAAAGTATAGCCATCAGGTCAATCGAAGATTACAACCTGACGACTATGGCGACGCGAGGCGGCTCAAGGGGTCTGAGCCAAGGACCTGTCTTCGGGAACATTTTAAAGTCTGTCGACTATCGGGGAGGGTCGTTTAAAGTCCATTAGACTACGTAAGGAGGCTCGCCAGCCATAAGAAGAGACCATACCTGAGACTTCTGGACGAAACGGGACTGAAGACGCTTCGACGAAACTCTTTGGTCTGAAGATAACTTGGTGTCTGAAGGTATGAAGGCTTATCCTGAAAAGGGGTATCTGAATGATTATAAGGAAACGATGATTTTGAGGGAAGACAGCAGGACACAGTCTGGAACTACTGGGAGAAATATGTTCGTGTTCAGCTTCAAACAAACTTCGGAAGAATTCGGGGTCGATGTTGATCTCCATGTCTCGAGAGGAAGTGACTGTCGGTCGTGAACTCTCGTTGGGGAACATAATCGGGAACTTATGTCCATGTCTCGAGAGGGATAGTCTATCCGCTTACTCTCGCTGGGGAATATAATGAAGGCTTGTCGAAACACCTGTGAAAAAATACCCGCTCATTGTGACAAGCAAAGTCTTGGAAGCGATGTATAATGTATAATAGTCTACTGTTGGAGGTATGAAACTTCATTTAGACTAAAATCAATTCTTCTCCTCATCGAATTACGAAAGATCGTTATTGACTACCTTGCTTCACAGGCGCGGGTGTACTCCTACTTTCCGAGCCTCTCGTCCAAGAGGACGGAGCCGCTGGAGAGAGCCTATCCCGTCGTGAGGGATTGGGTGATGTGCAGGACGAGGAGCAAGCATTCCTCTCACGGCGTTTACCGGCGGGACGTGAACGCTCTTCAGCTGGACAGCGTGAGCATCTCACTTATATTCATTTGCTTCTATATTGCCTTTAATCGATCATAAGAATGATTCCTTGTTTGTCTTGTCTCAGTGGGTGCCCAGGCCTTGGGCGGAGTACGCTGGAGCACCTCCTTTTGTGGCTGAGATCCTTCGTCCTAGGAGCTCGAGCCGGCTACTGTTGAGGACGTCGATGGGTCCTGTGTGGTACTTGGGCAAGCGCTTGGCTCATCAGTGCTCCCGGGATGTATTGACGGTTCCCATTGATCCTCCTAGGACAATGTTCAGGGAGCCTTCTGAGGCTGAGAGGGAGGCTGACTTGGCTGGTGTCGGTGGCGACGCCCTCCTTCTTCCTGGCGAGGACTACTCGGCGTTCCTCTACGGGAGGTTGGCGTAATGGCCGGTTGTGGTAAGCATATTTTACTCTCCTTTATTTGATTTTGAGAATAGGATGAAAGATCATCGATTAATGAGAAACATCTGACTTTGTAGGAGGTTGAGGCGGCGGGCATCGAGCCCCCAGAGTACCCCGAGACCCTCGAGTACACTGACGCGACCGGGAGGACGATGATCTCCGAGCTGCGTGACTTTGACGTGGTTGTGACGGATGTTGGCCTGGACGATTGGCAGCATCTGATTCGGAGGGTGAGCCTCTAATTTGCATAATTTTTGTGTAAGAACACATTTGATTGAACTTATTCAAATATTGAAAAATTTCTTTTTTGAAAATGCAGGTAGCGCCGTCTCGGATCGTGGCGTTATGGAGGGTGGCCAACCGGCTGCGAGCTACTGTCGTCGATGCACTTGTCGGCGGTCGAGGTCGTCAGGTATGAACCTTGTGTCCATTTCATTTTTGAATTTTGATTTTCCGACTTCTCTTGTAATTGCTTGAAATGATTGATATGAGCCAATTTTGTTGTTTATAGGGGGACCGTGAGCTGGAGCGAGAGTTGGCCCAGTCTCGGGAGGAGACAGCTCGCTTGTTGAGGGAGCTTGAGGTTCGAGATGCCGAGGTTGCTGCTCTCGCGGCAAGAGTTGCGGAGCTAGAGGGCGACCGGCAGTAGTTTTGTTTAGTTTTTGTTTGTATTTTGCACATTTGTACATTTTGGACCTTCATTTTGGACATTTCGGACTTCGTTTGGGGCTCGAGCCCCGAGTTTGCTGTACATTTCCCTTTTTGTTGTATATATGACGGCCTGAGTGCCTTTGCTGCTGGGTTGTGTTGCTTGTATCTGCAGGTTAGCTTTGAACAGGTTTGGTAGATGACGGTTTACGCCGTCATGCTGCCGAAATTTACATAGAAATCACGTAGATCATACATTTGTATATACACACGGCCTAGATTAGCGCAAAACGAATGACTCAAAAGAATGCAAGAGAAAATGCAAAAATGCAAAAATTTTGACGGAAATGACCGGACGGTAGGGAGGGTTACCCTTAAAAAAAGAAAAAAAAAGAAACCTATAAGTTAGAAATGAAATGAGAAAAAAGAAATATAAAAATAAATATATGAATTTTGAAATGAGTTAATTTACAAATGAAAATTGCTTCCTAAAATGAATTACATTAAAATGAAAATTATTTCCTAAAATGAATTACATTCAAGTGTGGTAAAATGACGAAAATGTTGATATCGTCTCGAAACGCGTGCCCGCGGAATTAGGAAACACGAAATATGGCAATTTCCACGTATTTACCAAAATAATAACCCGTAGGAATAGGAAATTATTCGTTAAGGAATTTAGGAAAGATCCAACGCGGAAAATCACAGAAACCTAGCCGAGGAAGAGGCGCGGCATGAGTCGCGTCCTTTGAAGAGGCGCGAGCAAGTCTTCGCGCCGTTCCCCAGTGTTTCGCTCCGCATTTTAGGAAACAAAATTTAGTATAAATAGAGACGTCGATAGAGCTTTTATTCACACAATCTTCCGTCTCTTCTTCGTCTTATTACATAAAATTCTTAATACAAGCACTCATCATGAATACTTTGGAGATTCGCCTAAAAGAGTGGACTAATGAGTTTTCCAACATGGAGAAATACGACATGGGCGCCTATAATCTTGGATCATTATTGAGTTTGAAGCTCATCAAGGTTGTCAAACCGTTCTTGGATGCTTGTCTTGATTATTGGGACCCAAATTACATGTTTTTGCTTCCCCGGAGGCGACATTTGCCCATTAATTGCTGCAATCGGTGGGTGGGACCCGGAACACTTGCCCGCCATTCCTTCTACTTCATAAGGGTATAAGAACAAATTTAGAGACTTGCTTGGGTTGACTAGAATTGAGGGGGACCGTTTAGTGACCTCAAAGGGAGTGCGAATGTTGGACTTCATTGACCGTTTCATTAATAGGGCCGACCCCACCGTTTCTTATGTTGCTAGGCGAAGGGCATTTGGATTTTGGTTGTTGCATGTGTATGTCTTCCAAGGGCATGTTGATGAAGACTTGAGAGGTGATCCCCGTCTTCTGGGCCTAGTTGAGCAAATGGAGCTGCGCAGGAGCCCAGTTTGTTTATGCTTAGGAGAGATCTTGTTGGGCTTGGATAATAGGAAAGCCAACCGTGACCTACCATACTTGGGAAGTCCCGTTATTCTGCAGGTAAAAGAACATTTTCTTTTCTTTTTTTTTTCTTTTTTTTCGTTTTTTTTTTTTTTTTTTTTTTGATGTCTAATACCTGCTTTTGGTAGGTTTGGCTTATGGAGCGTCTCCGATTGAACGAGCCCCCAGTTCATGTTCCTTCTTATCATGCTCATTCGATTGCAATGAGGACTAGGCCGTACATGGTGGACTTCACTCGAGTCTGCAATTATTGGGAGAACAAACTGAAGATTGATGATGGCCCCTTGATTAGGTGGATTGTACCATGGTGGCACCTCAAATCTGTCACTGGAGTATCTTCCCTGGATCCTACCCGTTCTGCACGCATTCCTGGCTTGGAATTCATGGTGTGCATCTTCCCGGAGAGGTTAATGAGACAGGTTGGACTAAAACAGACGATCCCGAAGCTTGATACCGTCCCGCAGACTGCCGTGGCGCTTACTTCTGAGAGTCGAAGGGAGTGGGCCATTAAATGGGCCCAAAGAAACGTGTGGTTCTTGAACTCCTCTGCTAATGCCTTATGGGTGTCGGACTCTTATCTGCGATGGAGGAAAGCTACTACTCCGGAAGAGCACGAGAGATGGAGGAAGCGCGAGCCTGTTGATTACAAGGTGCGCAAGGTGGAAAAAGAGAAAGAGAAGCATTTGACTGAGGGAGAGGAAGAAGTCGGGTTCCGAGTTGTTCACCCTTCAAAGAAACCAAGGACCTCTCCTGCCATGGATAAGGTGATTGACAAGAATGGTAAGTCTAGGCCTCGAGAAAGACCGTTGGTGATTAGGTCCGAAGTGGCGCAAGAGCGTCCGGCTCGAGGTCGTGAGAAGTATGACAAAAATAACAAGGGCAAAGGGAAAATGGAGGAATAGCCCAAGTCTTTATTATTATTTATTATTATTATTATTGTTGTAATAAAAAAGGTGAGGTTTTTAGAATCCTAGCCTATTATTTATTTTTTACTATTATGTAGCGTATTATTATTAGAAAATGAATGAAATAAAAAAGGTTAACTGGTTATGAAACCGTTGTGATTTTCTATTTATTATTCTTGTCGAATTCCAAATGCAATGCAAATGTCCTTCTATTTACATTTTGAAATAATGGGTTGTATCCAATGAAGGATTGCCTACATATTCATTAAAAAAATGAAATCAAACCCTTGCGCGTAGTTTGAGTAAATGTAAAAGAATAATTGTTCTAAGCAAGAGCTTGTAATGAACTTTAGAAAATAAGCATGAGCTTTTTGCTTACTCTTAAGGCGCAAATTTAGTTTATTTGATGATATGAGGATAACAAATTTGTCAAAATGCAAGAGCAGAGTGACATTAGCTTTTTTCAGCTTGGCCAGGGGCCGTTTATTTACTGCCACAAGAGCGACACGTGAGGTTACGCGAGGCGCGTTTTTGTTCCTATTCTAGGCATAATACCGCTTTAGTTGATCGAGGTTTGTCGGGTTGGAAAACTCATTCCCATCTAGGTCTGTGATTCTAACTGCACCCCCTGGGAGTATGGACTTGACTAGGAATGGCCCGCCCAATTAGGTTTGAATTTTCCCCGTGGATCAACAGGTAAA
Source organism: Silene latifolia (assembly GCF_048544455.1). Taxonomy (NCBI): domain Eukaryota; kingdom Viridiplantae; phylum Streptophyta; class Magnoliopsida; order Caryophyllales; family Caryophyllaceae; genus Silene; species Silene latifolia. The sequence goes on along the minus strand of NC_133529.1, from coordinate 33,769,715 downwards.
AGAGCTCTAACCGACGTGAGTACTAAGTCTCCTTCTTTGATGTTCCTTGGCCTAACCCTTTTGTTGAAAGCTCATTTGATACATGCTTAATATGTTTGGACATTATGCAAGGCGCGTAGCCTACGTTCATCCAGGAGGATGAGTTCTTCATATCTATCCCTCTTCCAATCGGCTTCTGAGATTCGACTTTCGAGTAAGATACGCAAGGATGGTATTTCCAACTCGACTGGTTGTACAACTTCCATGTCGTAAGTCAAATAGAAAGGGGTGGCCCCAGTGGGTGTCCTAACAGATGTGCGATATCCCCACAAAGCAAAGGGTATCTTGCTTGGCCAATCTCGATAGTTGTCAATCATTTTCTTGAGAATTGTGACAACGTTTTGTTTGCTGCCTCTACCGCGCCATTAGTCTGTGGTCTATAGGGCGAAGGGTGGTGATGCCTAATTTTGTACTTGGCTAGCAATCACTCCGTCTCAGCTTGGAAATGTGATCCATTATCACTAATGATCTCATGTGGGCAACCGTATCGACAGATGATGTTATTTTGTATGAACTTTGCCACGTTTTTAGCCGTGAGTCTAGTGTAGGAAGCCGCTTCTACCCATTTGGTGAAATAGTCAATTGCCACTAGGATGAAACAATGACCTCCTGTTCCGGTCGGGGTTATCTTCCCGATTATGTCAATTCCCCAGGCATAAAATGGCCAAGGAGAGGTCATCGTGTAGAGCAATGAAGGAGGGACATGTTGTACATTCCCGAAAATTTGGCAATTGTGGCAATGTCTTACGTATTTGATATAATCGGATTCCATTGTGGTCCAATAATACCCCAAACGTGTGATTTTCTTTGCCATCATGGGCCCACTCATGTGAGGACCGTATTCTCCATCGTGAACTTCTTCCATCACCTTCCGCGCCCGTGAATGATCAAGGCAACGTAGGATTACACCAAGAGGTGTTCTTTTGTATAATTCTCCTTGCATGAGAACGTAGTGGGAAGCTAGCAGGCGTATAGCACGTTGTCCCCTCTTGTCCATATCCGGTGGATAGGTGCCCTTGAGCTTGAAATTTAGGATTGCTTGGAACCAGGGTTCCTGCGCGATTTCCTCTTCATCGGTGATTTGGTGGACATAAGCTGGCTCTGACCGTCGTTCGATACATGAAGGCATTTCTACCATGTCATCTGGCATATTAATCAAAGATGCAAGTTTTGCAAGAGCATCTGCAAATTGTTTTTCTTCCCGAGGTAGGTGTAGATATGTCACGTGATCAAAGAATTGGGCAACTTGGTCTATTCTGGCTTGATAAGGTGCTAGGCTTTCGCTTTGGATTTTCCAAGATCCCGTAACTTGATTGATGATCAGGGATGAATCCCCATGTACTCGGAGGTTTTTAATGCCTAAGCTCACTGCCGCTTGTAGTCCAATGAGACAAGCTTCGTATTCTGCAGCATTGTTTGTCACCTCGAAGTCGAGTTTGACAGAGATTGGTGTATGCTCACGTTCAGAAGAAATGAGCAACACTCCTATTCCAAATCCTCTTAAGTTTGACGCTCCGTCAAAGTAAAGGTCCCAGGAGTCTACATCAGTTTGGAGTATATCCTCGTCTGGAAATGACCAAGTGTCTATTGTTTGTGCATCATTGATGGGATTCTCTGCAAAGAATTCGGCAACGGCGCGCCCTTTTATAACTTTCAGGGGCACGTACTTGAGATCGAACTCTGAGAGCATCAAAGTCCATCTTGCTAGACGTTCGTTGAGGACGGGTTTTTCAAAGAGGTATTTGACTGGATCCATTTTGGAGTATATTTTGACGGAGTAGCTAAGCATGTAATGGCGTAGCTTCTTCGTCGCCCACACAAGAGCGAGGCATGTCTTTTCGAGTTGTGAATATTTGCATTCGTACTCCAAGAACTTCTTACTAAGGCAGTAGATAGCCCTTTCCTCCTTTCCTACGGTCTGAGCTAGCATAGCACCTATGACTGTTTCGGTTACCGTGAGATACAAACCAAGAGGTTGATCTCGTTGAGGTGGCATGAGCACTGGTGGCTTAGCCAATATCTCCTTGATTCGATCAAATGTCTTTTGACAATCATCATCCCACATGGTGTGATCTGTTTTCTTGAGCTTCTTGAAGATAGGCACACAAATCATGGTGAGTTTCGATATGAATCGACTTATATATTGCACTTTTCCCAGGAATCCTCTGACTTCTTTTTCTGTTTGAGGTTGTGGCATTTCGATCAAGGCTTTGATCTTGGAAGGGTCTATCTCTATACCTCGTTGGCTAACGACGTATCCCAGGAGTTTGCCAGATGTTACCCCGAATGCGCACTTCTGAGGATTGAGCCTCATGTTGTACTTTCGTAGCCTTGCGAAAATTTTGTGAAGGTTCGCAATATGCCCCTCTCTATCCTTGGACTTGACAATCATGTCGTCTACGTATACCTCAACTTCTTTGTGCATCATGTCATGTAAGAGCGTAGTTGCGGTGCGTTGATATGTAGCTCCGGCGTTGATTAACCCAAACGGTATAACCGTATAGCAATAGGTTCCCCATTGAGTGACAAAAGCGGTCTTATGCATGTCTTCTATGGCCATCTTGATTTGGTTATAACCCGCATACCCATCCATGAAGGATAGTAATGCATGGTCTGCAGTATTGTCCACCAATATGTCAATATGTGGTAGAGGGAAGTCATCTTTAGGACTTGCTTTGTTTAAGTCCCTGAAATCAACACAAACACGGATTCTCCCATCCTTTTTTGGTATAGGTACTATGTTGGCTACCCAGTCAGAATACTCGGAAACTTTGATGAACCCGGCTTTGAATTGCTTATCGACTTCTTCCTTAATCTTGAGAGTCCATTCTGTTCTCATTCGACGAAGCTTCTGTTTTACAGGTTTGAAACCTGGCTTAATCGGAATTCTGTGTTCTGCGATATCCCTGTCAATCCCTGGCATGTCTTTGTAGGACCACGCGAAAACGTCTTTGAACTCGTGTAGGAGATTTATGAAGTTGGCCCTTTCGGTAGAGCTCAAGGTAGTCCCTATCCTAAGTTTTTGGGGTTCTAGTTCGGTTCCTACATTGATGGGTTCGGTATTCTCTATTACTGGTCCCCCTTCCCCTTGCTGTAGTATTTCTTTAGCTACGTAGGGAGGTATTTCAATTGAGTCTGGGTCTTGGTCATCCTTAGTATCATCGTAAACAGAATTGCACTCAAGATAACACAAAGAGTAAGCAGAACCTGATTTATTCATATTAAAGTTTGAGAAAAGTTGAAACAAATAAGCCATTTGATCTGTGGTAAGTGGCGGTAAAGGGATAGTGGTTAGGATATTTCCCGAACTACTGTTACTACTTGAGGCTAAGCTAGGAGAAACGAAGGGAATGGGGATGACGACAGGAGGAGACTCCTTAGTGACTTCTCTAGACTCTGACTCTGACTCCGACTCTGACTCGAATTCATCATCTTCTGGTTCTCCTTTGAACATCTCTCCTTCTCCAGTGGTGAGCTTGAAGAGTCTTCCTTGATTGTTGGTCCACTTGATTGATTTTCTCCATCCTTTCTGCTGATTCGCGTTTGTTTCTGTGATTAACGTGGTAGGGTTGAAGTGATCGTCTTGAAGTATCATGGTAATGATCTCATCCTGCGCGGCTCTAACAAATCGATCTTCTCCAAGCGATAGACTAACAGCTTGTTCGTCTAAGCAAGGTGCTTGACGGGTTTTGACGGTAGGAACCGTTTCTGGAGGAATGAAGTAACAATCGTGAAAGATCTTGATTCCGTCTAGCTTCCTCTCGAGATAGTGCCAAGGTTCGGGAAATCCGTGAAAGAGTTCTAGACTTCCTTCCTTAACGAAGTATCCGTTTAGGGTAGTGAGATAGGGGCGCATTTGGACTCCCACGTACTTACGGTTTTGAACTTGAGCGAGCATCTCGAGAACTTCCTCTTTGGTGGGTTTGTACCCTAGTCCAAGTGGTATCCTTTTTTAGTTGCCTTCCTTGTAGGGTGCGAAGTTGTTTCTTCGGATAGGGTTTAAAGACATTCCAGGGAAGTATCCCTGGGATTTGAGTATGTGGTTGACCACCAAGTTGGAGTAGGGATCGTAGTATAAGGGTGCCAATTCACTTTCTATGACGCTTATTCTTTGGAAGCCCCCAAGCTCATATACTGGATCCGCAAGGACTTGATTGTTCGACTGCTTTCGTTGTTCGTTGTCTGGTTGCATTCGTTGTTCGTTGTTTGGTTGTATTCGTTGCTCGTTGTTTGCCAACTTCTTGTTATAGCTGTTTTATGAACTAACCCCTAACGTTTGTTCATATTTCTTATGCTAAGCGTAAGAATTTCTATCTCTCCTTTTGGTTGCGTTGTTGTTTATTTAGAATGAAATTCGCATGCTAAATCACTTGACAAGTTTTATGCATTAAACGACTTAGAAACTTGCTTCATATGTTAGGAATTAACATAACCGTTACATTTTTCACATGTGCTGATATCCGAAATAGCCATCCTTTTCCATAAGTAGAGACCATTATTGCAACGTCGGGGTTGGGTGTTGTTTTATGAAATTATTTACACTTCCTAACACGTATACTAACACGAACTCATTTCTCTAAAATTTGGTTTCTATATCTCACCTTAAAATTTAGTGGCGACTCCTTTTAACGGTATGTTAAGAATTAACATAACGATTATATTTTTCATATGTGCTCATATCCGAAATAGCCATCCTTTTCCATGAGTATAGACCGTTATTTTAACGGGCGGTGTTGGGTGTTTTTTTATGAAATTATTTAAACTTCCCAACACGTAATCTCACACGAACTCATTTCGCTAAAATTTGGTTTCTAAATTTCACCTCAAAACTTAGTGGCGACTCCTTTCAATGATGTAAAATATTTTTTGAAAAGGAACATTTGAGTGGATGAATTTCCCTTGTCCACATAATATATAATACGTGTTGAGCTATTTCCAAATCATTTTCACAAAACTCAACGACGCTCTAAGGCCTAAGCCTCCTCTAATCATCTTCATCATCTTTAAGCAAGGGTTGATCGATCGTGAGTCCTTGTATCTCATTTTCCGTGTCGACTCTGTTGGCAAGTATGGACATGGGCCACGGGGGCGCTTGGGAACAAGCGTTTGCATTTGTGGAGTTGCCACCAATTTATGTGGAAAATTGGAAACTGTTCGAATACCTCGTGTCATGTCAAGACACAAAGTAGTGACATGAATAGCAAGAACTCGTTACCCTTAGCATTCTATGTCTAGAATGACTCTCGTGGATGCCAATGAACACGGATGTTCACAGAGATCTGGAGTAAGGGGTGAGGGTACGTATTAGGAAGCTCTTTTGATCGAACACCTAATCCTGCCCGCCTCGATAGCGGCCTCTACTAATGATTAGGGAAAATCATCTATACTCGATATATTTTCGATTATATGCATGCAATGCAACATCCATTAAATTAATCCTAACATGTGAAGAATTAGACTAAGTCGGTGAACAAGTAATTTAACATACAATTGAGTCGAAATAGGGATTTAGGTTCAATTACATGTGAAGGCATACAAGGAAATACAATAAAGAAAATTACAATAATTACAACGAGTTAATGATTTATGTCGAAAATACCTTTAAAACGGATAATTTGAGAAAGAGAATAAATAAACAAATTAACGAACAGGAATTAGGGTGATAATACGAATAATAGTAGATTAATACGTAAGCTAAAACTAGGTCAAAGCAAGACGGGAGTTCAGAGACAGAAATCAACCAGGAAGAGGCGCAGCAGAGCTGCGCCCTCTGGAAGAGGCGCAGCAGTTGCTGCGTCTGTTCCAAGACTGAGTTCTGGATGTGAAGCCGGAACTGCAAATCGTTAGTATTCGTGGGTGAATTTAATGATTGATTACAATATTCGACTCGGATGAAAGTGATTTAATACATTAATTACATGTGAATGAGTCATAAAAACGATAAAACATGGATGAAACCAACGTAAACGAATTAATTACATGAAGGAAAGATTGATTAGTGACATGAGTGAACTAATTAGGTTAAATATGACGAATTAATGAAAAATATGACGGATAAACAGGTGGGAATATATCAAAGATCGAATTCCAGAAACTTAATATGAATGAATCGAATCTCTACAACCCGGATTGATTTTAGTGACGAAAACCCGCGAATATTGGTTATAAGGGATTTAAGTCGGGATTTAATGATGAATTATATACTAATAGTGATTAATAATATGCAAAACTATTATGTGAACGAAACAAGAACAAACAAGGGCGAAAGAAAACAAAGAAACGAAACTAACAGAGGACGAAGGAAGAAGAAGAGAAGCAGGAACGACGGCAACCTCAGGAAGAGGCGCAACAAGTGCTGCGTCCTTTCCAAGAGGCGCAGCAGTTGCTACTTCCCTTCTCGACGTTTGTCTTCTGTTAATCCGTAAAAAAGGATTTGAACAAAGGGTTTTAGAAATCGGTTTTAATTGTATTTTCGACATAAATCTTACATGATGATTACAAAAAGTAAATAACAATAAATAAAAGAAGGATTTACACCCTCAGACTTACATGTTCGACGAAACGAGATGAACTAAGTTTACGATTAGTGATGCTCGACTCGAATGTAACGAAAGTGCCCTCGTAAGAGGAAGACGATTAAGATTTATTAAGTTGATTGATTGTGGAGTTGGTCAAATTGGACGGTCATGCAAAACGAGGCTGGTACTCAGAAAGATCCGAGCTTACGTGGTCGAAATTTCAAGCACGTAGACGCCAAAAAGTAAGAACGTGGTCTAGAATGCAAAGGGAGAAGAGAAGGGCGGACACTCGCGTGAGAAATATGAGGAGCAAAGGCTCCTATTTATACTAATCACGTGAAGGAATTAGGGTTTTCGGAGAGACTTTGGAAGTGAATCTCGAAAAGATATGAAAAGATACGAAAAATACGCAGAAAAGGACTTGGGAAGAGGCGCAGCAGGCACTGCGTCCCTTGGAAGAGGCGCAGCAACTGCTGCGTCTGTTCCCAAGTGGTTTCCTCCTGCGAAAGAAAGATTTCCGTGTTTAATTTATGGAATAACGGATTAATCTTATTTTCCTTAATATTTTATATGAATATTACGGGAAATTGTTTACCAAAGATTAAAAGATTGTGAAATATGGAATAGAAATATCCGGAACATTCCAGAACATTCTGACTCGGGATTTTAGCGGTTATCAGAAAATGAAGACGGTTTTAGGCCCAGACTCCAAATGTACTCTAATTACTGTCAAAACGACCGTATCGGCGCGTAGATGACAATTAAGAGGTAGACCCCAGTGTTTGAGCAATTACTTGATGATAAACTTACGAACTGTCACAAATCATTCCGCGTACCAAACATGTGGCCCAATCATCAACGGGTGGTTTGCGGGAGGTGCAGAAATGAGGTATCTACAGCAAGTCTTTAGCATTTTCTTAATCAGTATATGGTTATCATTAGGGGTTTATGCAAACCTTAGGTTGGGTTAATTTGGGGGTAGAGATTGATGGTGACAGTTTGTGATTAGTATTATTTGTTTACCATTGTTGTAGGTGACGATGTGGTACTTGTTGTGCATTTGCATGATTGGCTGCAGTATAACGGATTGCGAAAATGGTAGGGTTTTCCTAATCAGTTGCCTGTATAATTGATTATAGGTGATGTGGTTGCATGATTAATATTATTCTGATGTGGTTGTGGCATGATTGGTTTCTGGTTACTGACTACGGAGCCATTTTCGGGAGATGGTTCCAACCCCATGTTCGCCTCTTGTGGCCTCACACTAATGATCTGGATTTGTTCGTTACGATGAGCAGGGCTTAGGTGGTACGGCTGCGGTGCCCACTGGCGGTGTGGATTACTTGTTGCGATGGGTAACCTGGCAGGGCTACACACCTCGGTGTGTAGTCGGTTACTGGTTACTTAGAGTTTGGAGGATTGTGTGGTTACAGATTGTTGTGATTGATCTTGTTTAGTTGCTTTACTTATATTGGTTATGCAATTGACTGACCCCATTTAATGTTTTCAAAACTGTGGTGATCCATTTGGGGAATGGTGAGCAGTTAGTCTAGCAGGTTCTGATTTTGAGCATGCGTAGGAGTCGGATGGGTCGATAGCGAGATGATGATCAGTTCCAGCTTCCGCTGAGTCGTTACACTTTTAGTTATTTCGGTTTTGGAGATTTGTATGTACCTCAAAGATAAGTTATTCTAAACTTGTTTCATTATGGTAACTGTGGTGCTTACTACCTCGGGAAGCCGAGATGATATCACCTCTATATGCTAAGGTGGTCCTTGGTAAGGCACTTTGGCAGGCTAGCCCTGGGCATGTGCAACCCGTGCGGTTGCACAGAACCCCCGTTTTCCTAGGGCCTAAAAATATGGAGGTTACAGAATATATAATACCTACATCATACAGAATCAGCAAGAAAAGATGGTTTGGTGGTTAAAATCTTTAGGCTTTAGATGAAACATCTCGTGTTCGATGCATGCAGCATGCTCCAAGCAAAATTTCCTTTTCCATTTTTATTGCTTGGGGGCCCTTTTGAGTTTAATGGAACAATGCACAGTACACCTATTCAATGAATTATTTTGATTTTCACTTTAGAACGTTTGTCTTCGTTGGTGAGCCCTTGTCAAATGTTCCATTCGATCCACACCAATTGTTTTTTTTTTTCCCCGGGTGTTAATCAGAAGTATCCCCTACCGATAGTTGGGGCAATCTCTTTCAGGGTACGTAATACAATTTAATGGGTTGACCCCTCCCAAGTTCAAAAAACCAGTGTTACCATTTGTGTGGATCGGAGAGAGTACCATCATTTCTTAAGAATAAAACGGGTCAAATAATAATTTAATTATATAAAATGAGACAAACATTTTGCTAATCTCAATGCATTTTGTTTTTGTTTTATCTATTTTACTTGACCCGTCTTAAAATTATAAATTTTCTAGACCTAATAACTAAAAAAGCATGTATTTTTCAAATTACGTAGCACTATATAGTGATATGAAATACTCATTTTTGTTTTTCATTTTAAGAATTTAGTTAACAAAGCTTATAAACTAAAGTGGAGTAATTTTTACATGAAATTTTTACTTGTCATAGGTAAATTTTTAGAAACTTCACAATTATATGATTTTTATATGTTTTTTTACTAATATAAAAAAATTTGCTAAGGGCCCCATTTTTAAAACTCGCACAGGGACCCGAAATCTCAGGGACGGCCATGCACTTTGGTATATGGGGGGTGTTACAAAGTGGTATCAGAGCGGCGATTTTGAAACCTAAAACCAATGAATTAATGAACGTAAGAGTGTCTAAATAAAATGAACCCGGCTAGTAATTGTTTGGAGCTACCACAAAGGTTTTGGAGACGTCTTAAGACCGCACGATAGCCCTTATAATTTCCAACCGGTCACTACGAGGTGTGTCGAGGCTATCGTGTGAATATGCTTGTTTGTATGTGTGTATATAGTGTGTATGTATGCTTATAAAAGGTGAGGTATCATGATGTGGATTATGTGGATATGTGAGTAATGTGATGATTTTTATGAGCAATGTGGTTGGCATGAAAATGTGATGAATATAGCGAATGGTATCAATCATGAGGTGTTTCAAATGTTTTTCAAATGGGCGAGATGTGATGTGTATTATTGGTGGGGAAGTATGAGCACGAATTGGTAAAAGTGGTGATGCGAGTGTGGAGAAATTGAATATGTGAAGAAAGACGTCTTTTGGTCATGCATATTGAATGTTGTGTTTAATTTATATGTTGGTATGTTACAAGCTCACATATTATACTGGTTTTAGACGTATTGAGTTGTCATTGTTTGTATTGGTAATGTTTAAGTTGTTTTGTTAAGAAAATTTGATTTGTATAAAGTCCGATTATGGAAGGGTTGTCTTTAAATGGTCATAAGTTGAGTTCTAAGAATAATATTGATGTGAATCCTTTGGAGGTGATACGATTCTAACGATATGCCGCACGCCCAAAATGACCAAGAAATGAGGGAGATATGACCGTTTTATGAAAACTGGACGCTACTGAGAATTGCGTAGGGTACTCGACAGAGTACCTAAGGTACTCGACCGAGTATCATTGGCGCTCGATCGAGTGCTGTGTTTGTGATTTTGCAGTAGCTTCTGGAATGTGGCCACTTGACCGAGTAGAGTGAGTACTCAACCGAGTTCATTTTATGTGATATATAGGTCCACTTATGGAGCGTGAGCACTCGACCGAGTAGTTAGAGAACTCGATCAAGTGGCTTGTACTCTACATAGTGTCTAAGGGTACTCGACCGAGTGATCTCTGTCATGGACCTACACTTATTTTTGACCTATTTGGGTGTCATGTTGACTTTACTAGCATTGTTTTGTTTTTTTAATGTGTTTTCTTACGTGTATTTTGGTCTTAATGCATGAGGTAGACGAATTCTGTAATGTGGGAACCTCATGTTGTGGTTAGTATGGGTTGTGAGGAAGATGCTTGGTCTTGGGTGATCGTGATGGATAGAAGTAAAGTCGATAAGTTTATTGAGACAAGGAGCATGTTTTGTGACATATGGTGAGTGATATAGTCGCGAGCTTGAGTAATGTAGTGGTAAGTGTATATGGTCAAGGGGTAATGTAAGTTTGAGGAATGTGAGAATAGAAAGGGTTAAAATGAGAGACATGTGTTGTGGTAAATTGGGGTATGTAGGGATTTAATGGAGGGAGATGGTATGACTATGTTGGCTAAAGAAATATGAGATGGGAAGTTGTTATAGAAGAATGAAAAAGAATGGTGTCTAACGAGCTTGGATCGATTTATGCCGCAACGTGGATTTTTGTATAGTGGTTGTGTTTAGGAATTTGTATTACCAAGTGGCGGACCAAGTGTGTGTAAGTTCTTTGAGAAGGTAACGGTCTGAGAAGAATGTTTTGTTTCTGGAGATGTTAAGGAAAGGTGTAATTGGTTAAAGAGTAATCATTGGTAGTTTAGACTTCTGGTAGGAAATGAGGGTGAGTATAATGTTGAGAGAGATTATGGATAAGGGTGAATGAGAAGTTATAGGCACAAATAAAAGGGGATTTGATTTTTGGAAGTATTGCGAAGATAACTGAACTAAAGAGCTAGGTAGTAGGAGCAATGAGTGAGGTGTTGATTGGCGATGTCACGTGTAATGAGATAAGAAGGATAGAAGGAAGTAGAGTGATTGTTCACGAGCGTTATGGGACATAAAGGGAAGGAATCATGGAGACGTAGAGTACTAATATGAAGATGTGAGTTAAAGGATATATAGATAAGATACGTGAGACGGCATGTTAGTCGTGAGTTTTGAGGATTTAAAGGAATGAGAGTCTGATAGAGTAAATACATGGTATTAGACATTGGTGGCAAGCTAGGTGGCAAGGTAATTGTGGACAAAATTAGTATTGACGTTGAGCTAATTTTGTTGATAGGATTAATGGAGTTGTTATAAAAATTTGTATGCATGGTTGCGAGGGAGTATCAGATGTTAATGTAGAAGGCGTTTGCTATAAGTGGAGCATTAGTAATATGGTCACATCGGTCAGGAGATGGTAACTATGTGAATTGGAGAATGTGTTATGAAGGGAATATGAGCTTTACCTGGTGTTATTTATATACTTTATCACTCGGTAACTTGCGTGACCTGGAATGCTTAGTTATACTTGAATGTCTATTTATGATGTATGTAAGTGATCGTGTGAGGTTCCGACCTCATGAGTAGTAGTATGGATGATATTCATAGGGTTGTTATCTGATTGTTCCATGTAATATGATGTGTATTGTGATCCAGTTAGATGGTATTGAAAAAGGATAATGGGTGGTTGGATGAATCGTGAGATGATCGTTGCGTCGGAATTCTATTTATTAGTAATGTGGTTGTTGTGTTCCGGGTTCCGATCCGGGCACGGTACTCTGTGTTGCGATGTGGGTACTTTCGCACTGCGGTGCAACTGTTGGTGGTGGTGGTGCGATGCCATCATCGGTTATGGTGGGGTAGGCAGGATACTTCTGAGACGACCTTCTGAAAGTATATGTCAGTCTAGTATGGGCATATAGATTGTTGTTCTGTTTACTGCTGTTTTATGTGATTTTCGGCTTGTGGGTGAGAGTAGAGTCTAATATGGAAGAGAGTTGTACATGTGGTCGTTGTTGTCATAACTACAGTGATATCTTGTTGGTGAAACATAGTTGTGGGAAGTTGTTGGAGTAATTTCGATCTTATGTTAGCTGAGGCATTTGTTGACATAGTTGTAAAAAGTAATTAGTGGAGCATGCATGTAGTGAGCTGGAGCATGTGGTTCATAATCTTTATCATGGGGGTGTAAGTATGGAGTGTTGGGAATTAGTATCATGTTAGTTATGGACGAGTTTGGCGACATTAAAAAGGGAAATTTGAGGACCTAGTAGGTGTGTAACAATTTATGGACGATCGTGGGTGATGTTGTGGAGATAGGTGCGTGAATAGAGAATAATGTGATCGTGCGGTAGTGTTGAAGAGTTGATATGGTGATTATGCTGGGGATTTCATGGTAACTGTTACGTGGTGTGCGGAATGATTTGGGGTATGAGAGACTATTAGAGAGAGAGAGAGCCTGGGATATGTGACTAATTATCGGTGTGGAGGTTATGGTCGATTGTCAGTAACATGCGATGGTGATAATGGGAAGGAGTAGGTAAGGATCTAGTACTGGTTGATTACGAGGACGTAACAATTATCTTAAGAGGAGTAGGATGCGACAAGGAGAGCTTGATGGTTCTGCATGTTGCGATATATTTGGAAGTGTTAAGTCTTGGTGTGGAATAAAGGATGGACTTGTGGTTGACATTATTAAAAGTAAAGGTGGTGCTTGTAGTAGTATGTAGTTTATATGTATGATTATGGAGTAAAGTTCTGGGTGAGTATGGTTGCGATGGTGGGTTTTGGGTGGTGACGTTTATGAGTGTGAGTAAACTTCGAGGACAAAGTTCATTTTAAGGGTGGAAAAATGTAACATTTCTTTTGGTAGTCGTGCTCGCTTGGTGGATTGTATTGGTATTTGATTTGCTAGTGAGCGGTATAAAAGTAAGACAGAGTTGGCAACACTTATGTTGTCGGTATTCGATAGTATTATGGAGTTAGGTGGGCTATTCTATGGTTGATGTTATGTTGTCAGCTGCGTTGTTGAGATAGGCGTAGTTGGGTGAGTTAGCGTCAAGGATGGAGGATGAGAGTTAAGTGGTGTTCGTTGGCGGGGTGGTATGTGTGCATGCTATGCAGGTATGGGTGTGAACTTCGTGGACGAAGTTCGTTTTTAAGGAGGGAAAACTTTAATACCACAGATTTCTGAGTATAGAGTACTTGGTCGAGTGAGTGGTACTCGAACGAGTGTGGCATCGGGTGTTCTGAGTCAGGCTTCTTATAATACCCGTCCTTTTAGGGACCCGTTGACTGACGTTGACCGACCTTAGTGACATGTATTAGTCTTTAAGGAAACCTTACGAGCGATGACTTGTGACGTAGCAAGCTTTAGGTGTGCGGTACTCGATCTAGTCGAGGCCACTCGATCGAGTAGCCTTGAGGCTCGATCGAGTAGAGGTCACTCGATCGAGTAAGTTAGTTACTCGATCGAGTAGCGTCCTTTCAGCGGGGACTTATAATCGTGTTTTGGTAGAATGGCAAGTCATTTCCGCCTCTTCCTAAAAACCTAAATGTCGTCTCTCCTTCTTCCGTTCACCCTAGTTTCTTCCATGGAAGCCTTTGAGGATGCTTGTGCCGTAGGGATGGGTTGCTTGAGTCGGATAGCGGTCTTGACGCCGGTATGCTATGCATATGTATGTCATCTTCATCGTCTTTGTCGTTGTCGTTTTCAGTTAGGGTTGTAGTGGTTATGATGGGTTATTGTACTGTTTGTATAGGAGTATTGCTTGCTTGGTTGATGTCGTGTGATTGATCGTGGAATCTCTGCGGTTGGCTAAAGGTAGGTTCGCCTACTCAGTTTCTGTCGGTTGTCTAGTGTGTCATTTGGTGTGTTGTTTGTAGCGTCGGTATGATTGGATCGGTTGTGACATTGGTTGCTGGTGATTGTGATGGTTGTTGGTTTATATTGTTGATTTTTGTTGTATAACTGTCTGTGATATTCGGGGCGCGTCTCTGGCTGAGTGGAGTCACTTGCGGGAGTGACTGCACGCCCTAGTTTCGCCCTCCGTGGAACCCGCTACAAGAGGGGATGTGCACATTAATGGGATAGGGTTATCGCTCGGTATGATGAGCGGGGATTTGGTGGGTACGGCTGTGGTCCCCACTGGCAGGGCTGGTCCAGTGGACAGTCGGTGACGGTGATTGATCAGAGTGGTGATGGATCGTGTGTGTGTTTTGTTGTGACTGTTGTGAGTTAACTGTTGTTGATGTATTGTCTGCAGTTACTGACCTTGTGTGGTTGTTTCTTGTTTGCTTCTGTTGTGTCTGCCGTGATCCCTTATGGTGAGCAGTCGGTCTTACAGGTGATGTCTTGGAAGTTAGCTGGAGTCTTGGCAGGGAAGGGTCTTTCACAAGTTATGTCAAATATAGTTCACATAAGGATGTTGAGTTGTATCTTTTGTATCGGTAGTTTTGGTTTAATCATTTGCAATAAATAATAAATGTTCTTTTATCGACTTTTGATGATTGCTTTCCTCGGACAACCGCGATGGTAACGCCTTTATATGCTAGGGAAGGTCTTGTTAAGGCTCCCTGGTATATGGGGGTGTTACAAAGTGGTATCAGAGCGACGATTTTGGAACCTGTAACAAATGAGCCTAATGAATGTAGTGAGTCTAATAAAATGAACCTGGTGTATGTATATTGGGAGCCCCAGCTGATGCTAGATTTTGGGTGAGTAGGTGCCCTCATTTCAAAATCATGGCCCCATTATGCTTAAGCCAGTCACTGGTTACGGGAGTAGGGAGTCGGGAATTATGTGCCTTATATAGTCTATGGTTACGATAGAAAAGTGTGTGATAAAGTTATGTTAATGCTAGCATCCGTGTGGTGAGAACTGTCAAATCTTGTGGTTGAATAGAGATGGTGAATCGTTTGCAATATGTGCTAGTGTGTGTGGCATGTGGTGATAGTAGTGTTTGTTCTAAATGGATGGTATTAGTAATTGATATAGAAGCTTGTGAGTCTTGTATATGGTAGTAATGTTGATGATTGACAAGTTGTAAATTGAGTAATGGTCATTAAGATGGTAGTGGAGCAAATGTGATAGATGAATGGTTTAATGCTTCCGCAATATGGCTTAATTTGGTTGAGAAAGTTGTTTGTCAATTGTTGTGATAAGTTAATCAATAGTAAACTTGGATGATAAATGAAAGTTGAATGATAGGTGAATGCCTAGAGTGATGTGATTAATAGTTATAATATCAAAGTTACAAATGTATGTTTAGGAATCGTCTTGTTGAGGTCACGATGGTGTGGTTAGAGGTAAAGAAAACATGTTAGAGGTATTTGTGTTGAAGCTAAAAGGTAGTTCATTGGTTGCATAATAATTGTTATGGTATGAAGATAACGAGTTGAATGAGGTAATGTATTTGTTTGATTGATACGTTGTATTTGTGTAGTAGTAATGTGATGTGAATGAATATATTAACCAGTGTCGATATCCGAGTTCATTTTTGGAATCGACACGCATTGCTGTTTTGCAGGATTCTTTAGTTAATCTTATATTTCCGACCTCGTATCTAGCCTTGCTTAATCGAGTACGAGTGACTACTAGACCGAGTAGACCTCATTCGATCTAGTTAGGAAGCTATTACGTCGAGAAAGTTGGAATTTCCTACGAAAACTCGACCCCGAGTAGCTCCAACTCGATCGAGTGGAGGCCACTCGATCGAGTAACATACTTACTCGATCGAGTAAGTGCTACAGTACCCGGGGAATTGCGGGTTCATAACCCTATTCTTTTGTTCTTTCTTCTTATTCTTTCTTCTTTTCGCAAACCCTGATTCCTAATCTCTCTTAAAACCCTTTGATTCTTGTTGATTTTGGTGTTTAAACCTTGGTATTTTAGTTGCTTAATCCGCGATTGTTGTTTATCCATTGATCAAGGCATGAATAATTGTTCTATTTTGATGTTTTAATTAGTAGAAACATATAAGATGTTGGAAATTGTTGGAGAAACCGATTTATATGAATTAAATCTTGCTTCTAATTGTTGCAATATGATCTAAATGCTTTTTTTTTTATGATTATTGTTGTTGACTATGCAAAAATCAAATTAAATTAGATGTTAATATGACTCGAAAATTCTAGGGTTTGAGATTTTAAATTGATTTTTGGTTGTCTTTTGGGTGTAAAAGGGGGAAGATTGAGTAATTTATGTCATACATATCATGTTTAGGGTTGATTTTTGTGATTTTCACTCAAAAATTTGCCTTTAAACTCCATCTTAAAAGTGCCCCAAATTGAAATTCGTCTCATGTTGTTGTGAAATTGGTTTGTATGTGAAGATGTTTTGGAAGTTTGAGTTCTAAAAGTAGTAGTAGTAGTAATGTTAATTCATGCTAAATATGTCAAAACTTTTACAACTGTAGAGACTGTCTGAAGACTAGAATTGAGAATTTTACTTATAATTTTAGATTGTTGGTCATAGTGTGTACTTAGTTACTCTTTTCTATGAACGTACATGAATGTTTTACATGTTTGCAAGTATATATGTGGTTGTATATTTAAGCCATGTGTTGAAAACAGATGCCGAGACCAACCGTGGGAACCAGACAAAGCAAGAGAGAGAGGGCTTCTGAGCCCGAAGTGGGAGAGGGAAGTGGCCCTGTAGTCCCGGCCGTGCCGGAATACTCGTCTGTAGTCTTTGTGGATTTCGCACAAAGGAAGAGGTTTGTGGCTTTGCGGGGCCGTAAGATAAGACCCATCCGCTGTATAGATACGACCCTTCTGACTGACTTGGGGATTGAGAGCGACGTTAGGCATATTTTCGAGACCTTGGGGATGACTGGGTTGTATCACCTCCATAAGCACTCCTATGCCTTTTTTACTCTTGAGTTTTAAATACGAGGCGGTGGAACAAACTGTGGAGTTCCGCCTCATGAACACCAGCTTTGTCTTGACCATGGACTTGTTTGCTTCTCACCTTGGCCTTGCTAAACCCGCCAAGGGAGCTCTTCGGGACATACCATCGGAGTGTGGGGTTAGTAGTCTGATGCCTTGTCTTACTGGGAAACCAGCTCCGACTTCAAGTAACATGTTGATTAATGATATTCAACATGTCAATTTGAAGATTTTCCTTCGTGCTTTGACATGTCTTCTTTACGAGAGAAAGGATGTGATTAAGTTGAACTCACAGGAGTTGGTGTTGTTGATGGCGTACCTTAACCCCGAGCGGTCTCAGAGAGTGACCTTTAGTGCCCCTGCCATGGTGTCACTACTACAAATCCAGGCAACTACAACGCCCCTTTAACAACGCTTATTCACGAAAATCACCATAAGACGCTGTAGAACGGATGGCGCGAATTTAACTAAAATTAATTACAACGGTTATGGTTCCATAACCGTTGTTATAGGTTTTAACAACGGGTCAAACATGCACAACCGTTGTTAATAATTTGGGGCAAAATTGGCGCAAAGTTAGTGAAAAGTAATTACAACGGTTATTTATAAGCCCGTTATTAATACTTTTTAACAACGGTTTACTATGGACCCGTTGTTAATATATTCTGTAATGACAACGGGTTTTTGTTTAACAACTGTTGTCAATACTTTCCATACTATAAACCACACAAACACAGATCAGCTACAGCCATAAGACACAAACCTAACACAAACACAAACACAAACACAAACACAAACACAAACACAAACACAAACACAAACACAAACACAAACACAAACACAAACACAAACACAAACACAAACACAAACACAAACACAAACACAAACACAAACACAAACACAAACACAAACACAAACACAAACACAAACACAAACACAAACACAAACACAAACACAAACACAAACACAAACACAAACACAAACACAAACACAAACACAAACACAAACACAAACACAAACACAAACACAAACACAAACACAAACACAAACACAAACACAAACACAAACACAAACACAAACACAAACACAAACACAAACACAAACACAAACACAAACACAAACACAAACACAAACACAAACACGAACACAAACACAAACACAAACACAAACACAAACACAAACACAAACACAAACACAAACACAAACACAAACACAAACACAAACACAAACACAAACACAAACACAAACACAAACACAAACACAAACACAAACACAAACACAAACACAAACACAAACACAAACACAAACACAAACACAAACACAAACACAAACACAAACACAAACACAAACACAAACACAAACACAAACACAAACACAAACACAAACACAAACACAAACACAAACACAAACACAAACACAAACACAAACACAAACACAAACACAAACACAAACACAAACACAAACACAAACACAAACACAAACACAAACACAAACACAAACACAAACACAAACACAAACACAAACACAAACACAAACACAAACACAAACACAAACACAAACACAAACACAAACACAAACACAAACACAAACACAAACACAAACAAAAACAAAAACACAAACAAAAACAAAAACACACACTTTCTCATCGTCTCTTTCTCTCTTTCTCATCGTCGCTTTATCATCTCGCCGTCACTGTTGGTTTCATCGTCTCTTACTTTCTCTAATTATCAGGTAAATATGCATGATTTAATTTAGGTTTTGTCATCTCAGTCATTATTTTCTTTCTCTAATTATTTCATTTGCATGTGTTTTTATCAATCATTATGTTCTTTCTCTAAGTATTATTCGCTTAATTAGTTTTGTCACTGTTGTTTTTCTGCGTTTATTAGCTTGTAAAACAAATTAAATAAAATAAAACAAAGAAGAAGCAAGATGATAGAGAGGAATGCATGATAAACTTAATTAATTAATTAATATATATATATATAATATAAATACATAAATTAAAAAATGAATTATATTGATAAAAATGCAATTCTTAGATATGCATAGAGAGTCTTATTCTCTTCTATGATATCCATCCTCTCCTCCTTAGCTATTTGGAGGTTTCGTTCAGCAGTTGTTATATTGTTATATAGCTGCAACAACTGCTGCTCATTCAAGCCATTTTTTTTGGTGTCCTTGAGTGCGGTCTGAGCGTCCTCAAGGTAGCTCCTGTACCTGCCCTCAATGTCCAAAGAACCGGGATGAAACTCTTGTTGTACTCGATCAAAATGCATGTATTACGGATGGTATCATTCATTGTTGAAGGAAGTTTGGAGTTTGTTTGAAAGATTTAGGGTTTGGAGTTTGTTTTAGTAATTAGGGTTTGGAGATAGTGAGATAATGGAAAGGTGGTTGAGATAATGCATGTATTTATACTAAGTAATATGTCGTTTGAGTTATTTTTTAATTAATATATGTTTAGGAAGTTGTGTCATCATATCTCTGCTTCAAATCTTATGACCCTTCTCATTCCATATATTGTCCATTCATATGCAGGGATTGGCAGTAATAATGCATGCGGCCGTAATAATGCATGGTAATATTTAATTTATTTATTTTTTTAAAAATAAACAACAACAGTTATTTAAAAAAAACGTTGTCTTTAGTTATAACAACGGTTTTTTATACTGTAACCGTTGTTATAACTTTCCCACCAAAATTTAGTCACCCTTTCCACAACGGTTTTTTCTTCTTTAAACCATTGTTAATAGTTTTCACAACGGGTTTCTTAGAAAAACCAACCGTTGTTAAAACCTACTACAACGGACGCTTTAACAACGTCCGCTTTTTTATATAACATCGGTTTTTAACCGTTGTTATAGCCTGTATCTATAGTAGTGTGTGTGTCATTCTAGCTTTGATGGCCTCGTTTGATACTAGATTCCTGAGTTGTGGTGCCATTGCCACACGTTTAACAAAGAGGTTGACATCCTTCGAGGCTTCCTCGGCCTATACTCCCTTGACCACCACAGTACCTACCTTAGACCGTCAGTACTTTCTCGACCAGAAATGGTTGAGAACTTTGGCGAATGGGAGTTTAACATAGAGGGTGTGGGGTATGAGTTGGATGCGGATACCAGCCCCGGAGCATCTCCCAGTGACAGAGGCTTTACCCGCGGTAGTGGTGTCTGCCGACTCTGACGAGGATGAGGAGGAGGAGGGGCGTCCTGCGAGGCAGAAGTACCTCATTGACCCGGACATCCTACAGGTTATGCCCGAGCCGAGGAAGGGGGGGAACGAGAGAGCTAAGGAGGACCAACCTAGGTTGGGGAAGGAACCACGCAGAGTGAGGGAGAGAGTGGTTGAGACTCAGCCAGAGCAGCCAGCGCCACCACAGTATCAGTTCCCTGGTTACCTTCCCTTTTACAGCCCGTAGATGCGTGAGAGCTACCTTGCCGAGAGAGTGTCCTCTACCTTGACAATTCGGAACTTGCATGAGATGGCGTATATTCAGAGTATTGGGACCTCGGGACCTCATCCGGTTTGGTGGAGGGGAGTCGGGGACAGCAGCGGGGTTTTCCACTCTTATGGGGTGGACATGTCTACTTGGGGAGAGCCTCAGGCGTACCCCTACGGTGGTTTGACCCCTTAGTACATGAGACCAGATGCTGGAGCCGGTGGTGATACGGGTCTTGGCGCGTCAGGAGCAGGCACTTCGGGTGGTACGGTGGTGGTGATGAGGATGCAGTGATGGATGAGCAGCAGCAGTAGGAGTGATGATACTCCATTTCCTTCTTTTATGTTCGTATTTTATGATGGATATTAGTTTGTTTTTGGTTGGTACTTTTGGACTTGGTTTGTATCGACGGCCATAAGGCCGTACTCGCGTATTTCTGGACTTGTTTTACAGGATTTGTGGGTCGGTTTAGCATCCCGACTCATATTTATGTGATTATATATCTTGTGTTTGGAGTTCCGGGCACTTTTTGACTTGTGGCAACTCGATCGAGTGCCCCTCACTCGATCGAGTAGCTGCGGGTGTGTCATCTGGAGGGGTAATCTGATCTCAGGCTACTCGATCGAGTAGCTAACGGACTCGATCGAGTAGGGCCAGCTCGATTGAGTGCCTGACTAACTCGATCGAGTGTCACTGTTACAGGCAGAATTTGATGTTTAAATTATTTGAATCTTCATATTTTTGGATGATTTTATATTGGTCATGGTTGTTGGCGTTTAGTAACATGTTGTAGCTTCACCGTTGGTCTTATATTAACTTGTAGTTGAGTATGAGTGAAGTTTTATACCAGATACGTGCATCAAAACGATGAGACACATTGTTGCAGGAAATTGGTGTGCAAGTGATGTTTGAGTTCATATTTGTATATATACCTATATCTTGTAAGTCGCGGTTAAGTAATGTCAAGAAAGTGTTGTTTCTGTCATGTGTCGAATAGGGATTTTGATTACTTCATGCGGTTTTAGTGGTATTTGTATCACCTTGTAATCTTCATGCGGGTACCATCTGTCGTGGTTTAATGGAATCCTATGTTTATAATATTCTTACTTGTTCAGTATGGTTGTATAATATATATAATTATTGGATTGCTGCTAGTTTGTCACAATGTACAAAACCGTGATGTAGTACGGAATTTCAATGATCTACTTTTGTGTGAGTTGTAATCACGTAATGTCCTTTAGTAGGTAGTATTTGTGTGAATTAATGTTGTTTATGGTTGTGAGTAATGTCAAAGTAGTGTTGTTTGTGTCGGTCTGAGGGACAAGGAAGTTCTTTGATGGTGAACTTCGGGGACGAAGTTCCTTTTAAGAGGGGAAGAGTAATGTCGCAAAAGAAAAATGATGTAGTTATAGCAATATTACGGTATTTTGTGGTATTTTTAATTATGTGAATAATTGCTTCAATAGTTTCATATGTGTGTTTTATAGTGTCATATATATGTTTTGGTAGCTCCATAGTGGTTGTAGTACATTTGAGTAAGGGTTTATAACAATTGTCGAAGGGTATAGCAGGTTGTATACTTTATTTCGGTGATATTTTAAAGTGATGACTTGAAACTTTGATGATTTTAGCGGAATCGTGTTGTACGGTCAGGATAATTGAGTATAATGAAACATGTGTCGTGGTGAACTGGTGACAAATCAGTTGGGTTGTGTGTTTTGGTATATGGTAATTGTTGCCCGGTGATGAATGAATGTATAGTCTTGCAATCGTGTTGGTACCTGTTTGAGTAATTCGATATAGTAGTATAAGTGATAGTCGAGTTGATCGTATTGGTGTATGATATGTGTGATGTAGCTCAAAAGGAAGTTAGTAATTGTTGAGGTTTGAGGGTGTGACGTGTGTTAGGTGGTTGACGATGATGATGTTTGATAGACATACGTAGTGAGATAATATTTCTAAATAATTTTGTTGACCTGTGTCGGGTAAACGGTGGTGTTGACTTTAGTTCTTTGTCATGCGGTTCGGGAGAGGATGAGCCGAACTTCGGGGACGAAGTTCTTTTTAAGGGGGGAAGACTGTAATACCCGTCCTTTTAGGGACCCGTTAACTGACGTTGACCGACCTTAGTGACATGTATTAGTCTTTAAGGAAACCTTACGAGCGATGACTTGTGACGTAGCAAGCGTTGGGTGTGTGGTACTCGATATAGTAGAGGCCACTTGATCGAGTAGCCTTGGGGCTCGATCGAGTAAGTTAGTTACTCGATCGAGTAGCGTCTTTTCAGCGGAGACTTATAATCGTGTTTTGGTAGAATCGCAAGTCATTTCCGCCTCTTCCTAAAAACCTAAAAGTCGTCTCTCCTTCTTCCCTTCACCCTAGTTCCTTCCATGGAAGCCTTTGAGGATGCTTGTGCCATAGGGATGGGTTGCTTGAGTCGGGTAGCGGTCTTGACGCCGGTATGCTATGCGTAGGTATGTCATCGTCAACGTCTTTGTCGTTGTCGTTTTCAGTTAGGGTTGTAGTGGTTATGATGGGTTATTGTACTGTTTGTATAGGTGTATTGCTTGCTTGGTTGATGTCGTGTGATTGATCGTGGAATCGCTGCGGTTGGCTAAAGGTAGGTTCGCCTACTCAGTTTCTGTCAGTTGTCTAGTGTGTCGTTTGTTGTGTTGTTTGTAGCGTCGGTATGATTGGATTGGTTGTGACATTGGTTGCTGGTGATTGTGACGGTTGTTGGTTTATATTGTTGATTGTTGTTGTATAACTGTCTGTGATATTCGGGGCGCGTCCCTGGCTGAGTGGAGTCACTTGCGGGAGTGGCTTCACGCCCTAGTTTTGCCCTCCGTGAAACCCGCCACGGGAGGGGATGTGCACATTAATGGGACATGGTTATCGCTCGGTATGATGAGCGGGGATTTGGTGGGTATGGCTGCGGTCCCCCATTGGCAGAGCTGGTCCAGTGGACAGTCGGTGACGGTGATTGATCGGAGTGGTGATGGATCGTGTGTGTGTTTTGTTGTGACTGTTGTGAGTTAACTGTTGTTGATGTATTGTCCGTAGTTACTGACCTTGTGTGGTTGTTTCTTGTTTGCTTCTGTTGTGTCTGTCGTGATCCCTTATGGTGAGCAGTCGGTCTTACAGGTGATGTCTTGGAAGTTAGCTGGAGTCTTGGCAGGGAAGGGTCTTTCGCAAGTTATGTCAAAGATAGTTCACATAAGGAAGTTGAGTTGTATCTTTTGTATCGGTAGTTTTGGTTTAATCATTTGTAATAAATAATAAATGTTCTTTTATCGACTTTTGATGTTTGCTTTCCTCGGACAACCGAGATGGTAACGCCTTTATATGTTAAGGAAGGTCTTGTTAAGGCTCCCTGGTATATGGAGGTGTTACACTTCTGACTTAGGTGCACTCGACCGAGTTAGGCGGTACTCGGTCAAGTATGACGTACTCGGTCGAGTATGTCTGGTACTCAACCGAGTGCCTGGTCCGGTATGTTTTATCTCGCGGTTTTGATTAAAATGATTAGAGGAATATATAATACATGTTAAGCTATTTCCAAATCATTTTCACAAAACTCAACGACGCTCTAAACGTCCTATAATCATATTCATCCTATCCAAGCAAGGGTTAATCGATCGTGAGTCCTTGTATCTCGTTTTCAATGTCGATTCCGTTGCTAAGTCTCTAGCGTTTCCTTAATCGGTATATAGTTGCCATTAAGGGTTTATGCAAACCCTAGATTGAGTTAATTTGGGGGTAGAGATTGATTGTGATATTTTGTGATTAGTATTGTTTGTTTACCATTGTTTTAGGTGACGATGTGATGCAGGAGCATAGTCGGGCAAGTAAGAAACACGGGTTACTTGGTGAGCAAGCAAGGGAGCTGGATTAATTGGCGTGCAAGTAACACAGATTCCGAGTCCGAGCTGTGAAGACACGGTTTCCTAAACCGTGTGGAGTTAGTTTTACCTTATTTTATTTAATTTCGAATAAGATTAGGAAAGGTTAGCTTATCCTAATTCTAGTCATATTAGGAAAACTTGTTATTTCCTAATCCTAGTTTAATTAGAATACCCTAAATCTGATTGTATTTTAAATATTATTAGTTTAATAACTTTTCTAGTTAGTTTAGGGAAGGAGTAGATAGCTTGAGGAGCAAGCTAAGGAATTAGATCTCGAGTCAGATTTCTGACATCGAGTAGGATTAGGAAAGATAACTTATTAGTCAAGCTAGGTAGGAGTATAAATAGGACTTCGTTGTAACCCTATTTTTCAGATTATGAATTTTAATAAAAATCTTTCCCTGTGTGAGAACAATTGAGTTCAAGGCTTGCGAGTTTTGGCTTTTAGATCTTCTTTGCGAGGTTGATCATTCACCATACTATCCCGGTTATTTTGTTACTTTTTACGTTTTACAACAATTTCAGTTAAATTCCGCTGCGTTAATCCTAAAATACTTAGACGAACAGTCAAACAAACTGTCAGATTTACACTTTTTTATCCTGAACAGACGGTCACGATCTGTTCAATCTCGTTTTTCCATATATTTTTACATCAAATTGGTTATGATGCAGGAGCATACTCGGAGGATAAGTCAAATGGTAAAGGGATTCGGGTTTGGTCCAACGGGCAAGATTATGCTAAAATGTGGTTTGCATCAAGACGTCAAGAGGGTCAAAACCGGCCACATAGCTGCTGGACAAGGTTTCCTAGGTCGGATAGGATACACGATTTCCTAAATCGTGTAGGAATAATAAATTAGTTTTATTTACTGTTTCCAAATAAAGTTAGGAAAGTTAGAGTTTCTTAATCCTAGTTTAGTTAGTATACCCTAAAATCTGATTGTATTCTAATTATTAGTATTTTAATAACTTTCCTAGTTAGTTTAGGAAAGGGGAAGATAGCTTGGTTTGCAAGCTGAGGAATTAGGACTCGAGTCAAATTGTGACCTCGATTAGAATTAGGAAAGATAGCTTATTAGTCAAGCTAAGTAGAGGTATAAATAAGGACCGTGTATGACATTGTTCAACACGTGAGATTCAGAATTTTAATAGAAGTTTCCATTGTGAACTTTGTTTTGATTAGGCTTGCGAGTTTAGTCTTAATCTTCCTTGCGAGGTTGTTTGTGAGTGTTTCGAGTTCGTACCTTGCGAGGCGGAGAACGAGATTCACCATATTTTCCAGGTTACATTTAAAATCACGAAATATACAGTCAAATTAACACAATTCCGCTGCAAATTTACCCATTACATCTACAAACATACACGATTTTATCATATCCTGAGAACGAACGGTCTGTCGCGCTGTTCAATCACGTTTGTCGATATAGTTTTACATCAAATTGGTATCAGAGCTTCGGCTCTTGATTTCCTTAAATCCAGACGATCCTATGATGGGACAAAAGATGGAACCCTACGACGATGCAACTTTATTCAACTTGAGACGGTCACAAGAAATTGAGTGTCTAAGGATTGGAAGAGAAGATTTGGCACGTTGTACTATGTGTCATGGATTTGGACATTCATATATTTCTTACTGTAATGAGGAATACATATCCTTTGAACGATTACGAATTCAAGGTAAGCTGATGTTACCAAAGGTTATTGGCACACAAAAATTAAAAGAAGAAAAGGTTGAATCTATTAATGATGCTCACAAAGAAGAAGCATAAAAGCATGGAGAGACGCCACAGAACAGTCCAGATGACTGTCAGATTGTAGAGACGTCTGATCTTGTCCAAAGGAACAGTCCAAAAGACTGTCAGATTCCAAAAGATGAAGGAAAGGAGGCAGACGAGATTGTTTCAAATATTGCCGAGCCATTAGACGAAGGTGGTTCTTTTTTTTTAATCTTGATTTACCGCCTATATTTGATGATTATGGAGATGAGGAAGCGGTTGTTACAAGTGTCAAAGAACCGTGTTGTCCAATCAATTATGGCTATAACTTCGATTTAATTTCAAAGGTCTACAAGAACACGACCAGTTCTGTTAAGTTTCAAGATCAATCGACAAAGGGTGCTGCAATTATGAAAGGATCTTCTTGTTTATATTATTTGTTCACTGATGAGTTTGTACTTGTGCACGGAGGGAGGAGGGGTGGAAGGCACAAACCATCAAGACACAAGAAAATATGGTTCACAAGGCACAAGAGGAGGTTGAAATCGAAAAGAATGAATGAGCTTAAGGTTTACATCGAGGATGATGAGCTCAAAGATGATTCGTTTGCATTTATATTTCTTATCAACGAACTTGCATCCAGATTTATAAGGTTCATATTTGATCCAGGAGGTCGCGGTCAAAGAATCGGGTCGATTCTTTTTTAAGAAAGGGAGTGTGATGCAGGAGCATAGTCGGACAAGTAAGAAACACGGGTTACTTGGTGAGCAAGCAAGGGAGCTGGATTAATTGGCGTGCAAGTAACACAGATTCCGAGTCCGAGCTGTGGAGACACGGTTTCCTAAACCGTGTGGAGTTAGTTTTAGCTTATTATATTTAATTTCGAATAAGATTAGGAAAGGTTAGCTTATCCTAATTCTAGTCATATTAGGAAAAGTTGTTATTTCCTAATCCTAGTTTAATTAGAATACCCTAAATCTGATTGTATTTTAATTATCATTAGTTTAATAACTTTTCTAGTTAGTTTAGGGAAGGAGTAGATAGCTTGAGGAGAAAGCTAAGGAATTAGATCTCGAGTCAGATTTCTGACATCGAGTAGGATTAGGAAAGATAACTTATTAGTCAAGCTAGGTAGGAGTATAAATAGGACTTCGTTGTAACCCTATTTTTCAGATTATGAATTTTAATAAAAATCGTTCCCTGTGTGAGAACAATTGAGTTCAAGGCTTGCGAGTTTTGGCTTTTATATATTCTTTGCGAGGTTGATCATTTGAGTGTTTCGAGTTCGTACCTTGCGAGGCGGAGAGCGAGATTCACCATACTATCCCGGTTACTTTGTTACTTTTTACATTTTACAACAATTTCAGTTAAATTCCGCTGCATTAATCCTAAAATACTTAGACGAACAGTCAAACAAAGTGTCAGATTTACACTTTTTCATCCTGAACAGACGGTCACGATCTGTTCAATCTCATTTTTCCATATAGTTTTACATCACGATGTGGTACTCGTTGTGCATTTGTATGATTGGCTGCAGTGTAACGGATTACGAAAATATAGAGTTTTCCTACTCAGTTGCTTGTGTAATTGATTATAGGTGGTGTGGTTGCATAATTATTATTATTGTGATGTGGTTGTGGCATGATTGGTTTATGGTTACTAATTATGGAGCCATTTTCGGGAGATGGTTCCAACCCCATGTTCGCCTCTTGTGGCTCCCGTCATAAGAGGGATGTGCAAATTAATGATTTGGGTTTGCTTGTTGCGATGAGCGGGGCTTAGGTGGTACGGCTGCGGTCCGCACTGGCAGTGTGAGTTACCTGTTGCGATGGGTAACCTGGCAGGGCTACACACCTTGGTATGTAGTCGGTTACTGGTTACTTGGAGTTTGGAGGATTGTTTGGTTATAGATTGTTGGGATTGATCTTGGTTGCTTTACTTATATTGGTTATGCAGTTAACTTACCTCATTTAATGTTTTCAAAACTGTGGTAATCCATTTGGGGAATTGTGAGCAATGAATCTAGCTAATTCTGATTTTGAGCATGGGTGGGAGTCGGATGGGTCGATAACGAGATGATGATCAGTTCCAGCTTTCGCTGAGTCGTTATACTTTTAGTTCTTTCGGTTTTGGAGATTTGTATGTACCTCAAAGATAAGTTATTCTAAACTTGTTTCATTATGGTAACTGTGGTGCTTACTACCTCGGGAAACCGAGACGGGTAGCACCTCTATATGCTAAGGTGGTCCTTGGTAAGGCACTTTGGTATATGAGGGTGTTACAATATGCAACAAAACCAGTAAAATATGCGACTCTTCATGAGACACAATCCAAATATGCCATGAACAAAAGTTCCACAAGTATTCCGACTCTTTGAGTCACCAAATCTCATCATCATGCTAAAATAATGCGACTCTAACAGCAACATGAGACTCGCAACAATCCCAATATCATAATATGATGCATTCAAATCCTTATCATGGAAATAATGACAAATGACACATAAATAAGCATTCATATTAGTATATTACCAACACCAAGTAGGGAAATCCTATATTTTAGGAAACTTTATAAGCAATCCGAGACAACCAGGATTCCTCTCATAAAACCGTCACATCCTACATAAATCACATAATAACCATCACAATACATCCTATACTCTTATACATTACAAAACCCCTTATTTTTATCCTTTAATTACTCATAATACTAATAATAATTACTAATTAATATTACCCATCAAAACCTTCAAAAGTTAGGGTTTGATACAAAAAAAAGTATATCTTAACTTACAAGGTGAAAGGAAGAAGGAAAAGGTGTAAAATCTTTAAATCCAAGCTTAGAATCCATGGAAAATGGTTTAGAAGAGTTTTAGAGAGAAGGGAGAGAGTTTGGAGGCTTTAGAAAGAAGGTTGAAATGATTTTAGGGTTGGGGGATATAAGATCCCGACATAGTGTATAATGCCCACTAACAAGCTGCACTCGGCCGAGTACCACTCACTCGGTCGAGTACTGCCTGTACTCGGACGAGTGCCACCTACATAGTCCACTGCACAGTCACTCGGTCCAGTATACTCACACTTGATCTAGTATAGGCCACACTAGATCAAATGTGTTCCTCCTTACTCACGACTACTACTCTCCTCAAGCCTAAAGTTCCACTCTCTATTCCTCAAAGCATCTTATTAAAGTCTCTAAAGATCCGGGTATTACATTAGGCCTATGCTCACCCCTAACTATACTATTATACAGAGGGTTGTAAATGAGTTGAGCCCGCTCAACAAGCCTTGGGACTCGGCTCTATCAAAGCTTGACTCAAGATCGATCAACTTGAGCACGAGTTCATACTAGAGCCAAGCTCAACAAATTAAAATATCATTTGAGCCAATCCCAAGCCTTGATTTAAAATACTCGGGTTCTGGCCCAGACTCAGTTTTTACAATAAGAGTCGAGCTCGAGCTCGCCTCGCCCGGTTACACCCCTAAATTATACACAACTACACGAGGTCTCTTGAGAGACTCTCCAATTCTAGATATGTGTGAGGCATGTCATTAACTACATTAAAAAAAGATAAAATAATTTGGTAACCACCCCAATCATGTTAGAGATCTTACATAAACACTAATGAGTGACCGTCTCATAAAAGCACTGATGATTTTGCACCTTGTCTTAATGGATGAGTTTTTTTTTTCTTTTTTCGTTTTTCACTACAAAAGTTAAATAAGGCCTATGAGAATGGTGAATAGTTTTTTCCTTAACTTGTGTAAGGCGATGTTCTTTTGGATGTACAGTCACCCTTTTTACATTTAGTTTTATATTTTATAAGTTTAGATCCTATAAATTTAGTTCAGACTTTATAGATTCAATCTAGTTTATTTTAGTCGTATAAGTTCAGTTCAGATCCTATAAGTGTAACTCATAAAGTTAAGGTTCTATAAGATTAGTTGTGTTCGGCTCCTATAAGTTCATAAGAGTTCAGTTCCTATAAGTTCAATTTGTATAGATCCTATAAGTGTAGTTCATAAAAGTTCAGATCCTATAAGTTCAATTTAGAAAAAGTTAAGGTCTTATAAATTCAATTTAGTTCAATAGCCTATAATTTCGAAAAAGTGTAGCTCTTATAATATCCTAAATTGTTTGGTTGAATATTAAAGGGTAAAGGAATCGTCACCTCATGTAATACCCCGTATTTTATAATTATATATATTATATTATATTTCTACGAGTTATGTATGAGACAGAATAATATTAAAATAATAATAATAATAATAATAATAATAATAGTAATAATAATAATAATAATAATAATAATAATAATAATAATAATAATAATAATAATAATAATAATAATAATAATAATAATAATAATAATAATAATAATAATAATACGTATACATATGTATATACTCCCACCTATCATACTAACTACTCTTATATATATCCCACCTACCACATACACTACTCCACCCTATCACAATTCATTTCCCACCACACAACTTTTTTTTTTTTTTTTTTTTGACAGTGAGAACGGACTTGCTCATAACATTGCACTTTTGGCAATGGAATGGGCAATCCTATTAAGTGTTCGAGGACAATGACTAATAGAAAAACAGTGACATTGAAAGACCAAATTCGAAACTAAGGACAATGTAACTCGAATGTCTTGATGGACCTCCGTTAGCTTCACCAATTGAAGAACAAGAGCAAGACAGTCCGTATTAGCATCAATATGTCGATAACCCAGGCAGAGAGCGTCCTTAAGAGCTAGCAGCAAAGCAGTAGCTTCAGCATGAAGAGCAGAGGTAGCCCAGAAATAAGAATGACTATAGTGAAAAGGCCGACCATCACGGGAAAAGAAAACCCATCCAGCAGCAGCTTGTAAACTTGACTTCCAGGATGCATCGCATTTCAATCGAATATGAGTAGGACAAGAAGAAGAACCAACTAAGAAGAAAGGAAAGTGCTTCTTGATCCTCATAGCGTCAGAGAGATGGCCAGTTACATATAAACTTTGCTTTTTGAGCTCTGCTAGCTTCATATTTTGGACCAACATATTAGTAGAGGCATCGGAAACCATGGTAGAAACAGAAACAGTCAGATCCATGGGAACATCTTGGAAAATAATACAATTTCTCAAAGTCCAAATTCTCCATAAGGTGCTTATGAAGAGGGAAAGAGAAGTATTACTAGGATCATCCCTAAAGAAGAGAATCCAGTTAACAACCCATAGGCTGATAGGAATATTAGAAGTCATCTGACACCGGATACCCAGTGGAGAAGCTGCCCAAAGCCGTGAAGAAATAGGACAATCTCGAAAAAGATGACTTAAAGTTTCAATTTCAGGAATGAAAGAAGAACATAGGTGACAATTAGGAGACCATTGAAGATTCCGTTTAACAGCTTCCTCACCAACAGGTAAAGAATTGGAAAGAATTTTCCAAATCAGAAGTTTCCACTTACTCAAAATCGGAAGAGACCATAGTTTTCTTTTACAGAAAGATATAGAAGACGGATGCATCCGAGTTTTATCTTTAGGTGTTGGAGATGTCATCCAAAGTTCCTGAAAAGCAATGCCATAACCACTTTTAATGGAGTACTTACCATTGGAAGTGGGAATCCAGCAGACCTCATCTTCAGAATCAGAAGTAGGTATTGCCAAGGAGCACACCAGAGGAACTGCTGGAGCACCGCAATTAGTACGTATAGCATCCAAATTCCAAGATCCTGATGACAGCTGTAGTTGACAGACGGTGAGAGGAGGTTTACTACTAATAACCTCATCAGGAAGTCTAAGAGCTTCTCCTAAAGATTGGCCTTGAATCCATTTATCATGCCAAATATCGAGGAAGGATGGGAAACCAATTTGCCAAGAGAGATGAAGTTTGAGAAGCTATAAACCCCAGTGAACACCTCTTTGTCCCCAAGATTGATTTCCCATTTTTGATGAGACAGAGCCCATGATGGAGTTTGGAGTTATTCCAAATTTTGGAGCAAGTGTCCTAGATAACAAACTCTCAGGGAAATGAAGAATCTTCCATCCAATTTTAACAAGGAGGCTCTGGTTTAGACAACTAGTATTACGAATTCCAAGACCGCCCCAAGGTTTCGGACTGCTGAGAAATAGTTTACTACTCCAATGGACACCTTTCTTCATGCCAGTACCACTCCACCAAAAATGTGAGATTAAAGAATCAATCTTGGCACTCACACTTACCGACATTTTAAATACCGATAGAGAGTAAATAGAAAGTGAAGATAAGACTGAGCAAATAAGGGTGAGACGTCCAGCCGGGGTCAGAAAATTATTATTCCAGCATTGAATGCGATGACGAACTTTCTCAATAACCAAAGCAAAAATTTCCTTTTTATTGGAACCAAAATCAGTTGGAAGACCAAGATATAAGCCCATATCCTTGTTTCCAGGGGCATTTAGAATTCGCAGACAATCCCGTGAATTTCGTAAAGTTGTATTAGGACTAAATGTAATAGACGTTTTTGCCACAT
Organism: Silene latifolia; assembly: GCF_048544455.1. NCBI lineage: Eukaryota > Viridiplantae > Streptophyta > Magnoliopsida > Caryophyllales > Caryophyllaceae > Silene > Silene latifolia. The sequence continues at coordinate 33,737,078 of NC_133529.1, read as the reverse complement.
TTATACGCTGGCCAGAAGCATCTCCATATAGTTGTAAGATATTCTTTACCACATTACAACATCCACTATTGGCTTCAGTAAAGAAAATGCAATCATCTGCAAACATCAAGTGGGAAATTGAAGGAGAAGCTCGACAAATACTAATCCCCTAGAGAATGCCCTTGTCCTGTGCTAGACAAAATAATTGAGACAGAATTTCAGTACACAGCGCAAATAAATATGGCGAAAGAGGATCCCCCTGTCTAATGCCAGCCTTAGGTTTGAATTTTTTCCCCGGAGATCCATTAACCAAAACTTCATATGAGACAGTTGATATACAACGCATGACCAAGTCAATAAAATGGGAGGGGAAATTCATAAAGGTCAGAGTACATCGTATAAAATCCCAACTCAATCTATCATAAGCCTTACTCATATCCACTTTAATTGCAACCAAACCCTTCCGCCCTTTAGTCTTCCTCGATATGTGATGAAATAATTCATGTGATAAAAGAATATTATCACTGATATGTCGACCTGGGACAAAACCATTTTGAAAATCGCCCACCAAATGAGACATATACCTCTTTAAACGATTAGAGATGCATTTAGTGACTATCTTCATCAGGACATTGCATAGGCTAATGGGTCTATAATTCTCCACGGTTTCCGGACTATTATTCTTGGGTATGAGGACGATAGAAGTTCGATTAAGGTCATGTGGAATATATCCCGTACTTAGTATACTAAGAAAAGCATTTTCAACATCCCCTTTAATAAGAGCCCAATATTTCTGATAAAACAAAGCAGGAATACCATCCGGACCTGGAGATTTAGTAGGTCCTAACTGAAAAACAGCCGTGCGGACCTCCTTCCTAGTAAAAGTAGAAGCAATCATATCTTTTTGATCATCCATTAGCCGATATTTTAAATTAGAGAAAAGATCCCGATGATTGGAAAGATAATTATCAAAGGATCCACGAGTAGAATGGACCCCATAAATACCCATGAAATATTCATCAAAAAGATCACAAATCTGAGTTTGATCAAAAGTCCAAGAAGAATCAACCCTTTTAAGACCCGCAATATTATTACGACAATACCTGTTTTTGACGGAGTTAAAGAAAAACCTTGTGCAAGCATCACCATTTTTTAGATAATTGATTTTGGCACGCTGCTTCCAATAAAGTGTAGCAGCCCGATTAAATTCCAAATAATTGTCATGGCAAGTCTCATAACCAGATTCAGAAGCGCCGTTAAAAATTAGAAGAAGTTCAGTTTCAAGCTTGTCGTCAAAATCAGTCCATTTTTCATTCCATTCTTTCCTCTTGGTAAAGGTCCATTCTTTAAGAGCATTTCTTGTCTTGTGCAATTTTGTAAGAAGAATATGAATAGGATTCCCATAATCCTGTTGATACCATTCATCTTTAATTAATTGTAAACTATCCTGAAAATCGAAACTCCATGCTTCCATTTTGAAATGATGCTTCTTCCGTTTATCAAAGAAATCAGTATCCAAAATAATAAGAGCATGATCCGAGCATTGAATTGGCAAATGTTTGATACCAGTATTCGGAAAGAAATTAGACCAGTAGGCTGATGCAAGACCCTTATCGATACGTTCATAAATTCTCTTTTTGCCCTTTTGATTATTGCACCATGTAAACTTTGGGCCTTTAAAAGAAATATCCGATAGAAGATTGCGCATTTTCCAATCCGAGAAAGATTGAGCTTCAAAAATAGAACCCAAATGTCCCCCTAGCTTATCTTCCTTAAACTCCACCTGATTGAAATCTCCCAGAAAAATGAATTCTGAATCCATTTTTGAAATCCATTGTTCTATATGGTTCCAGACATCTTGGCGCATAGCTTTCTTTGGAGCTCCATAAACACAAAAAACATACCAGAAACGACCTCCACATTCATTAACTTTTAGGATAATAAAATTACTACACTTAAAGACACAACTAATGTTCCAAGGAGATTTCCAGCCGACCCAAAGGCCTCCCTTGGTACCATTAGCATCCACCCCAACAGAATGGATGAACCCATAATAACTAAAAAACGACGCTACATGATTAGAGTTACATTTAGTTTCAGACAGGAACATAATATCATACATACTAGAACTACTTAACATCGCTTTAAGCTTAGAAATTGTAGGGGCAAGCGAATCGTTCAAACCCCTACAATTCCATGAAATGATCTTCATGGTAAGGCAGGGGATTGATCTGGTTCAACCCCCGCAACACCATCAACTTTGTCATCAGACTCAGAGCTTGCTATAATCATATCTTCATCACGGATAGACATGCAGAAAGACATTTTGGCCATATTTGATGATTCACCATGATGAAAGCTGGATCCACCCTTATACCTTTTAGCAAGACCTGAAACCCTCTCAAAATCTTCATCATAATCATAGAGGAAATCGGTAGTCGCGCAATAAACACCCGGATCAGATAAAGACCTCCTCTTCAGACGACCCACACCCTCAGAAGTGGAAAAGCCAAGACTCTCAGCAACCTTTCGCAAATCTTTGCCCTTTCCATGAAGAATAAGGGCCTGATTGTTTAGACCTTCCCTAGCCAAATTTACATCCATAGGAGTTACCTGATTATTGATAATAATATTTATTATCAACACGGGGAGGGTGTGGAAGTACATCAGCAGGGACCAAAATATCTGGAGGGGTTACACCTCCTAATTCCTGAAAAGCATCATGAAAGGATGACTCAGTAGATTGGGAAATCGTACAAACCTCATCCATGGAGCCAGAATTGGAATTATTAAAAAGCCATTGAGGAGTTGAGAATTCTGAATCTGAAGAAACCACATGGACAAATTCATTCTGATTATCATGTCCAATATTAGGACCATCCTGCCCCATATCAAACTCCTGATTGTGAAAAAGAAAGAAAAGATCCTCAGGAGCCTCAATATATTGATTTAGGCCGCGAGCATCCGCTTCTCTAAAAGCAATATAATACTGAGTCTTCACCCTACTTCGGATAGAAGCCAAAACAAAGGCATTTTCATCTAAATCATACTCAATCTCTCCATGGCCCGTATACATAAGATACGGATCTCCTTGTTGCCAATTTGTAGTACCAGTGTCAGAATGAGGGACATTAGAATTCCCCTCATTGTTATGATTATTAAGCGCATCAGGAGGACTTAAACCGGCCTGAGGATGCACATTATTATCACCCTGTTGCATCAAAGGATTAACATCAGCTTTAGTAGAAATAAAAGGTGCCACATTGTTAGCAACACCATTTGGAATCTGAGCAGCATCCAAATTATTATGTAAATTTGCATGCATGTTCTCCAAACCTTGAAAGAAATCATCATTATCAACATGCATGTTGTTATCCCCCTGTAAGCCATTATTACCAAGAGGTGCCTCATGTTCATCAACCTGTATTTCTGGACCAAGAAAACCATTGTTAACAGTAATAGCAGCAGTAAGCCCTTGCATGTGCTCCAATACAGCACCATTCTCATCCATGGGGATATCCCTTGTATCATTATCTGGTTCATGAGTTTCTTGAATATTTCCATTGGGAAAAGCCTTATTTAAATCAATATTGCCATCAAAGTCATTTGCATGGCCCAATAAATTAGTTACATGTTCCATAACGCCATTTGCATGTGGAGAATGAGGGATAAAATCCCCATTAACCAACTCCATCTGAGGAATGCCGCCATTCTGAAAAGCAGGAGGTGGCTCCATATGCTGATCTCCATTTGCATGTACACTTCCAGGTGCTTGTGGGGCCATCAGACCATCAAGGGTAAAATCCTGAGTATTTGTGTGTTGACCATTCACTGCCTCCTCCTCCATGGCCTCATTCGGACCTAAATTTACTTCTGCATGTTCATTATTAGTTGCATGCTGCATGTGATCATTAAGAATATCTTCATTTTCATAAATTATCGGACTAGCAAATGGCAAAGCAGTGACAGCAAACTCCATACCAGGATACATACGCCCCCATCTACTAACCCCAAATCGAAATCAATAACACGTTCAGTAAGGTAATCTGCAGGAACATAGCACCTCTGTGTTGTCCCAAGCGAATCCTAGAAGTAACAAATCTTGTAGTAGACGGAAAAGCACATAGGTTAAGGTTGAACATGGTATATTGATACCTTGTCTGAAAAACCGCAAAACCACGATCAATAGCGATTTCCAAGGAAGTATTAATGCTGGAGACAATATCACTAATTCTTTCAACACATTGAGAACCTTTGTGACCTATTCGACCACACCTTGTACAATATTTAAATAACTCTTCATATTTAAATTGAATCCATAGTAGCTTGTTGTTATCACAAGCCAAGAAGAAACCTGGGTTAAGGGGACAACCCAAACGGATAGAAACTCGGAGACGAAGATAATCATGATCAGGAATTCCAACAAAATTCTCAATAACTGTATCTTCACCAAATAATTTTGCAATAGTAGTAGCAACATTCATATTAAGATGCTCAAATGGAAGACCACTCACACGAACCCAGATTTTTGCAGATGAAAATGTAACAGTACGAGAAACTAATCCTGGTTGCCACTTCTTTAAAACCATAAGAGCACCATCAATGACAAGGATGTTACGCTCTAGAACATCAGAAAGATCTTGCATGTCGTCAAAATGAATAATATAAAGATCGCCCATACGCTTGACATGCACATGCCCTCGTGTGGCCCAATGATCTTCCAATATTCTATTAACATTATAAGCTCGCAACAACCTATAATCCACCAAATATCCTATTAAACAATTATTCCAGTACTTCAAAGAGTCCCACATATCTCCTGCACTTGGAGAAACTAGGCTCCCACTTCTTGGGAACCTCCATTCACTAATAAGGCCAGGATTGTTCTCAGCTTCAGTACGGAAGTTGATGTCATGAAAAGTATTCTCCAAAATAGGATTGACTTCTTCAGTATAAAAGTTGAAATTGTTTTCCATATTTAGAAAAAAGTGATTTAAAGGAAAATGATGGAAAGAAACTTTTAGAAGATAGGGGAAAGAAAAAGTAAGAAATAATGAGAAGAAGAAGGAGTAAAGAAGCTTTTAATAGAGGAAATGTCTGACAAAATAAATTTGGGACAGACAATGATTAGATTTTGGGGAAAGGCAAACGTTAAAGGAAATAGTTGATATTTCCTAAACAAACATGCAAAGAGTTTTAAACGCTCGAGAAGAAAGAAATGATTAAGAAATTTAAAACAGAAAGACTTTACTTTCTTTTAATTTTTTCTTTGGTTAAGAGAATTGATTATTGTGGAAAAACTCTCAGAAACGAGAGGAAAGACTCTCTCTAAAATTCTAGAGAGAGATTATAATTCTCCTTTTCCACCACACAACTTAAGAGAGAAAAAGAGAGAAAAGAGAGAAATTCGAAGAATGGAGATTTTGTCCGTCCGCGTCGAGATCGTAAGGTAATACCGTCTTAAACTAGTTTATATATATTAACTAAATTATACCATTGACCCGCATCGACCTTGGCCCACCTTGGACCGTCGTTGACCACCCCATTGATCAAATTGACCGCCCCAAACTGGGTTTGACCGCGACTTACATGGCCGTTTATTGTTGTGTTTATACCATCTTTGGGTTGGGTTTTTGACCCTCATTTCGTAGCTGACATCGGGTGGTTGTGGGTGGTGGTTGTCATGGGTAGATAGGATAGTTGAGTGGCGGTCTTGGGTGGCGAATAGGGTGGCGGTAAGGGGCTGTTTACGCGGGTTTTGCAGGGGCTGTATGGGGTGGTGTTGGTGTTTGTTGTAGCGTGATTGTTGTTGTGTGTGTAGGTCATGTTGCATGTTGCTGCTGTCACGGGTGGTAGCAGAGGTTGTGTCGGGGGCAGGAGGTTCTGGTCGTGCCCACCATGGCTGGTGGTGGTGGAGGTAAAGGAGGGAGGTCGTGGTTGATGCAAGGAGGGCGTAGTGCTCGTGTTACACGGTTTCGAACCGTGTATAGTGGGATTTGTGAGTCGGTTTTAATTAACAAATAATGGGTATGAGTCGGGATTTGAACCATGTGGTTGACGAGTAATTAATACGGGATTTGAATAGCTTAAGAAGGGTTTTTATTTAATTAATTTCGTATTTAACTTAATTAGATTAGTTAGTAATTAATTATATTTAATTATTATATTTAGGTGACGGTTTTTGTGGAAGATTATTATTATTTGGATTGCTTACGGAGTATGCTAAAAGTTCGGTTAATCATACTCAGTTTTAATATATTTGCATGGTCATGAGAGTCGTGTTTTAGTAGTAGTGCATTATAACATGTTGTCGTGAATTCATATGTTAAGGAAATGCATTATGACATGGTATTAGTTAAGATAACTTGATGAGTCGGTAATTGGTATATTGTGTGGTATCTTGCATTTATTGTATTTGTCATGTGTATTGGAGGATATGACAGTTGTGATTGTTTGGTTGTTGTTGAGGAAACGGAAGGCGATTGAGAGACCGTATTTCGCTCGAGTCGCCTCTTGGAGCTTCCCAGTCCAAGAGGGATGTGCACATTAATGACTTGAGTTTGGAGGGACTCGTGTAGTTGAGACACGACGTCTGCCAGGGGACCCGGTTGGCTTCCAGGCCCGGTACGTCTGGGTGTGTCCCGGTACCTGTTTGTTAGTTGTGGTGTCGTGGGATTGTCTCTAGCACCGGTGGTTATGGGTACGTCTGGCCGTGTCCCGGTACCGGCATGGTGGTTGTTTGATAGTGTGTCATTCATATCATAGTCATGTTGCATATTCACACACTTGTGTCGTGTCATACTTTATTTATTGAAATTGACGTTTGTGTGTCTGTGTAATTGTCACCTATATTCGAGGTGGCCTGTGTCGATCCATATGATATTTCCGATCATATGGGGAGCAGGTTGAGTATAGGTTTTGCTTGGTGATGTGATCGGGATTTTGGCCACGCCGTGGACTCGGAGTCGAGTAGCGTAGCATAGATGACATAGTTGGTAGTCGACTTGTAATTTTTATAGTTTACATTTATCCTTTGTTTACGTTTATGTAGTCACTAAACTTGTTATTTGTATAAAGAGTTTCTTAATTGTAATTCCGATTTCACTACCTCGGGAAACCGAGACGGTAACATTCCCTAATTATTTTGGCCGGGTAAGAAGAGGGTGTTACATGTGAAACTAGTGTCTACCACCTCCACCGCCACCAGTCATTAACTATCACCACTTTCCACACTGATACCATTACCAGTTGTAGTGCCAAGGGCGCATTGACTCTTCCCACACCTAAAACACCTTACAAACACTTGAAAAACCCCACTTTCGAAAATCCTCATCCCCACTATTCAAAAACACCAGATTTGGTCTTTTAGTGTGGTGAGTTGGGGAAGGAATTTCAGAGAGTGGTGGTGATTTTATGGTTATTTGTAGGGCGATTTCGAGAGTATTGGAATATCAAAGGGCAAGGGAAGAGGGAACACTTTGGGTTTTGCGTTGGTAGTGTGTTGAAGTCTTCGATAAAGGGCGGAGTACAGAGTCGCCAACGCTGTGAGGTGGTAATGGTGTCAACGAGAATGGTGTTGGTGGTGGTTGGTGGTTGGTGTGTGGTGGGTGTTTGTGATGTACAGTGGTGCGAGTTGAGGGAATCACGAAAGGGTTTTGGATACCCGTCTTAATATTAAATTGTCTCAAATATCATCGTGTAGGTGGTGTGTGGTGGATGTTTCATTTTTGTGTTGTTTGGTAGTGCTTGCGGAGGGAATCATGAAAGGTTTTTGGATACCTGTCTTAAGATTATAAGTTTATAACAGCTCAAATATCATTCCTTATGGACATGTAAGACAATTTTTTTTATTTCTTTTTTTAATTCATTCTGCTTTTGTCTTATTCATCCTACGTAAACCTACTTAACCCGTGTTAAGACCCATACTCCCATCTTAAATGAGAATTAAATGATCCATTTGCCTCAAATACTTTACCCAAACCTCATCTACATAGTATAAAAGCTGAGTTTTTTAAGCACTTCTCATTGGTTGATGAGTTTGTACATGTGGGTCCCCCATGTTTTCTATATTACTCCCTCTGTTTTGTTTTAATTGTCATTCTCACTTTTCGAGACGCTCACTTCTCTCTTCAATATCTCTCAAAATATATGACTAAATATGTTGAAATGTATACTCATATTAAAACTCTATTCGTAAGGAATTTTATGGTGTAATTTTTATAATTTTTCGACCAATATATTTTTGTATAAATTGAATTCAAAGGCTCACCTCGTAAATTGAAAACGTCAATTATTTTAGAATTGAGGAAGTATTTAATTACCATCTCTCCTCAACTCAATTCTTATTTATATCGCTTATTCCTATTTTAATTACTTATGTTAAAACATAAGTTAAAATGTCACAATTTATATAAAATGTTGCAATTTACATACATTCAACGGGTCTAACATGTCAAATACCTTTAATATAATTCTGATAAAATCGGTTGTATATTATCTGATATTCAAATCTAATATTTATCAAATATTTGAATCTCCAAATATGACTATTTATATTATCACGGTATTGAATACTTAAACACACTCAATTATATACTTATGTAGCTAATGATAGCATCTGCTATTACGACCCGTATATTATTTGTACGGGTATAAAACTAGTTTGCAATATTTTTTTCTCTCATTACAAAAGGCCCACCTTGAATGGAAATATGGAATGACCTACTTGATATTCCTAAACCCTAACCGCTTCTCCTCCTTCTCCTCCTTTCTTCTGTTTCCGTCAAAATAAACAAACCCCCTCACACCTCTCATCCCCTTTTTCACTCATCGACTGATTAAATTTCTGCAAAGCAAAGATGGTGAAGAAGAGCAAAAGTAAGCAACTAATCATTCATCTTCACACTTGTTACTATCTGGGTTAATCCCAATTTTTGATTTTGATTTTACATTTGATTCTGTATATCCGACACAATTTATTTGTGTTGCTGACACATGGTTAAGGTTACCTACATCCGACCGCTTTTTGATGTATTTGAATGTGTGTGCAGAGAGCAAGAGTAAGAGGACATCATTGAAGCAGAAGCACAAGATTGAAAGGAAAGTAAAGGAACACCATAGAAAAAAAGCTAAAGAAGCTAAAAAGCTTGGATTAAACAAGAGGAAAAAGGTTGAGAAAGACCCTGGTATCCCTAATGAATGGCCTTTTAAAGAGCAAGAGCTTAAGGCTCTTGAAGTTCGCCGTGCTCGCGCCATTGAAGAATTAGAACAGAAGAAAGCTGCTCGTAAAGAAAGGGTATGGCTTTTGTCTTCATTTTTTATGTTTTTTTTGCAATTGGGTTTTGATGTATGCGTAATTGCGTATTAATGGCCTTATTTCAAATGCTAGGTTAAGTGACTGTTTTTGTGATTGCGTTGAGATGGTAGGGTTTAGTTAGTAATTATGTGCAATAAAGTTGTGATCTTTGTGTTTTTGGGTTGCGATGTTTCGTTTCGAATAAGACCGTTGTATGCATATAATGCCTTATTTCATATTAAACAGCTTGTCAAATGCTAGTTTAAGAGACTGGTGTTGGTATACAATGGTCGTACACAAGTTCTACTGCTAGTGTTGGTTTAGAATGGAGGTATATTGGTTATAGAGTTATAAACGATAGAGGTATATATATATATATATATATATATATTCGTGCAGTCCTGCAGTATAAAGGTGTAAACTTTTGAAATAGTGGTTACTTGTACTAGTTACTGCCAGGTACTTTCTTTCTTAGGATGCAATTCATGTGCCTCATTCCTACATTTATATAAGTCTAGCTCTGTTTGAGGTTTTGAGTCCTCTTATCCGTTCTTCCTTGTATAAAAATGGCTTTCGTATTCACAGTATCTTTTTGGGGAGGGGTATAACTGATATGATGCTTTTTACACACCCAGACATACTCGAATCCATGTCATTTTGCACTCTTTTTAGGCTGCTTTTTGGCAGTATTGTTGAATTTTTATTCTGTCAAAGGCTGGTTTAAACGCCCAAGTGCGCTTTAGTTCAAATTGTCTGTGATTTCGTATTATTAGCATGATGTCTTTTTCTTTGGAAGCTGCTTGATATGATTTTATCTATATATTTTTAGGCCCGGATAAGAAAGCTTGCATTACTTGAGGATGAAGATGATGCTAGCATTGAGACGAAATCTTTGGAAGGGGAAACGGACGAGGCCAAGGAATTCGTGAAGAACAAAGGTAAATCAGATTTACACAATCTTGGAGCTTCTTAGAATAGCTATACTTTTCTTCTACTCTTTTAGTGCATTTCATGTTGTTACTAACTCCCACCTTTTGGCAGATAATTCTGACAGGGTTTTTTACAAGGAGCTAGTCAAGGTCATTGATTCGTCTGATGTAATAGTGGAGGTTCTTGATGCTCGCGATCCCCTCGGAACACGATGTGTCGATATGGAAAAAATGGTGCTAAACTCAAGCCCAAATAAAAAGCTTGTTTTATTGCTGAATAAAATAGGTACATTTTCCTTCTTGCTATGCTCTGAATCTCGTATTTCTTGATTATCACATTTCTGGCAGGGAACCTGAATTAAACATAAAAAACGTTGTTGTATGATATCAATCTAAGCTGCTATTGTATACTCATTTGCATTTTGTGAATGAGCTAAGAATAATGCTTGTAAAATCTCAGTTTCTGTCACGGTCTCACTATCATATATTGCAGCCCAACCTAGCTAAATGTGGTGAGTAATACAGTATTGCCTCAAAGTGCAGTGGAGTACAGTTTTAATTTTTAAAATCTATACAAAATGGTCGCTTTCGGGGTCGCGGCCTAGATGTAAAGTTATACTAAGTTAGGTTTTGTTTAGAGTACTTTGGTTCTTGTTGCCATTCATCACCCCTGCAATTTGAGTCATCTAAGTGATTTGAGCTAAAACTGGTTACTGTTGATTTTCTCACTCTGATGCTCATATGTGTTTGTTTATGCGTCAGATCTTGTACCTCGTGAGTCAGTTGAAAAATGGCTTAAATATCTTCGGGAAGAATTACCGGCAGTTGCCTTTAAGTGCAGCACTCAAAAACAGAGATCAAATTTGTCCAGAAAACCCTCAAAAGCTTTGAAATCGAGCAATATTCTACAAACAAGTGACTGTCTTGGAGCTGATACTTTAATTAAGTTGCTGAAAAATTACTCAAGGAGTCACGAGGTAACAATTTAGTAATCTGTATATTATTGAGCCTACAATGCCAATGAGTATATGTTAATATAGTTGATTAATTTAAATCCGTAGATAAAAAAGTCCATCACTGTCGGAATTGTGGGGCTTCCCAATGTGGGCAAGAGTAGTCTTATCAATAGTTTGAAGAGATGCCATGTTGTTGATGTTGGTGCCACTCCTGGTTTAACAAGATCAATGCAAGAAGTTCAGCTGGATAATAATGTCAAGTTGCTGGACTGTCCTGGTGTCGTTATGCTTAAATCTGGACAGAATGATGCAGCTATAGTGCTTCGTAATTGCAAAAGGATTGAAAAGCTTGAAGATCCAATTGGGCCAGGTATAATGTAAAACTTTTTTTTTGATGCATTCACGTCTTACAAAGTCTACATTTACCGTTAATTTTTTCACATGATAGTTACAGATTAGGAGTACTGAAAAAGGTAGTAAGAAAATAGCTCTGATAACTTGACCATGTCAATATCTACATGGTATCTCTACTTGAATTTAATAAAATTAAAGGTCAAAGTTGACTATGATTGACACCAGAAGCTAAATGGGGAAAAATAAATTGGAGTAGCCGTCACTCTGCAGCCTAATGTCTAAATGAAATAGCAAGGGACTAGCAAAGGAAGATATGATAACGGCATTTTCCTTGAAAGAGTATATTTCTACCACTGTTGATATATGTTCAACCAACCGGGATTTTAGACCTCGTATATGCATGTTAACGACATTTCTTATGTTTGTTTCATTCCCCTGTGTTTGTAATTTTACCCTTCATTTTGCTGTTGGGAATGGATTTCTAAATATCTCTCGTTTCATTCTTTCGATACTGTTAGTCTTCCAGATATTTTAATAGTGAATAATTCTTTTGACAGTGAAGGAAATTCTCAGGCTTTGCCCAGCTAAATTACTGGTCATGATATACAAGGTCCCAAGCTTTGATACAGTAGATGACTTCTTGCAGAAGATTGCCACTATAAGGGGTAAGCTCAAGAAAGGTGGCATTCTTGACGTCGACACAGCAGCAAGGATAGTTCTGCATGATTGGAACGAGGGTATGTTGAGCTGGCAAAATACCGAGCTACAACTTAATCACTAATGCCCACACTTTTTTAGTGTGCAAGACTTCGTTCATCAATTTTAATCATTTTCCATGCATCAGGTAAAATTCCGTTCTACACAATGCCTCCAACTAGGAACCAAGGAGAACTTCCTGAATCCGAGGAGGCTAAGATTGTTTCAGCACTTGGGAAGGAATTCAACATAGATGAGGTCTATGGCACGGAGTCGTCATTTATTGGAAGCTTGAAGTCAGTCGATGATTTCAGCACTGTTGAGGTTCCACCAAATTGTCCTATGAGTTTTGACGAACAAATGCTTGAGGTGTGTCATTGTTTCCTATAGTGCCTGTCTATACTCATCTCACGCCGTTTCTGATCAAAATCCTCTTTCACCTGTCTAAAATATATATTGTAGCTATTTTTCTATGAGACTGCCTATACAAGAAAGAGTAGTCCAAAAGAAAAACATATGATGACGGCTGTATTTTGGTCGATAATTACACAACTAAGGGATTGCTTCGTGATAGGGTTTGTTACTAGGTTAAGAGTTCAGATGAACTAGAAAATTGAGAAAAGTGGTGTGGTGGAAGGTGAAGTGAGGGTGAGATTGTAAGGTGCTCTATTTATAAATGCAACACCCCTTTTTTGGGGTAATGATTCACCCTCCCCAACCACCAATCTTAGCTCTATTAGTCCCGCTAATAGTTACCTCCATCCCAAACGATCCCTTGGACTCCTCAAGCTGCATAAATAATTTGCATGTTGTACATTTATTCGTGAGTTTGTTAGTTGACCTTTTGCTATGTTACTCCCAACACTTTGGTCGTGACAGTCCGACACTTCATTTTAGAGCTAAAAGTTGAAAATTTCGCAGAAAATAATGTATCTAACTCTTTGTGTTGTGTCCGACACTTGCAGCCAAGTTAGAGTAACATAGCCTTTTTGTTAATGTGTTGGTCATGCAATAAACCTCAACATTCCATTAGTGTATTACTTGGGTTTTTGCCTGAGATTTGAAATTCCTTTGTATTTTGGGTCATGTAACCCCATTCTCCCTTTCCTATAGCAGGAAGACCCTCAGGATTCAGTCCCAAATGTCGAGAGCAGTGATATGGATAATAATGGCGAGGATGAGCCCATGGAGGCTGACGAGGAAACGGGAAAGAGCAAGGTGGAGAGTGCTGCAAGAAAGCAAAATGAAAAGCTGTATGATGCAGAAGGCATACTGAACACAAAACTGAAAAGAGCTGAGAATAAGAGACGGAAAAATGCCACCAAAGTAGCTGCTTCTGGAGATACCATGGACGAAGATGCTGATTACGATTTTAAGGTGGATTACAAAAAGGGAAATTCAGATATGAAAGATGACGCGGTTGACATTGATGAGTAATAAACACAGTTTTTACATGTTTTGTGTTCCCGAAATTACGATTTTGTAGTAATTTTAAATTTATTCAACCGACAAAAGCATTAGAAATGAGATATTCAAAGATATTTTCATCATATGAAAATGTGAGATCGTCACAAACCAGGCTTATTGTTATGTTGATGCTCAGTAGCGAAAGAGTAAATTTGGTTTGTTCTTTTTCTTTTTTGGTGCTTATTTGCAATTTAGGTTTGATTCCATGTGATTTCCCAAACAGAACATGTGCAGAATATTCAACCTCTTTAACTTGATCTTTTTTTGGCCCGGGTTTGATTCCAAGGTAAACCGATCATGCTGAAATTCAGCAAGAGTTCCATTGCCTACAATGATCGAAGGCAAAATGCATTTTATTATGAGTCTGAGCCCTTTTATTTCACTACAGAGAATCAACAACTATGGCACTACAGAAGAAGAAGATCAAGAACTAAATATTTGCAGTATTCGTTAACCCTTTATGACTTGAAACTATGCTCATCACTCTACTAACTCGCCAACGGCTCAACCCCACAATTGAAAACATGCTTGGAAAAGACTTTACATACAATTTAAGTTGGCAGGACACTTTATAAAATAGGTTCACATACAGCCGAACCAAAAAAGAGTGGCCCATTGCGTCCTTCATGGATACGAGTGTCACCGACTTGTTATCCTTCCACTGTTAGGAGAGGGAGGTTCGTCGTACGCATTCCCCTCCGCGCTTTAGGTGCCATGATCTCTGAGCCTTTGCCCAAAGCCAAAGCCCATGGATCAACTCCCAACTTGGATAAGGGCAAGCCAACAAATCACCGGCACAAGACCAGACCAAACAGACTAACTCCATGTTCCACCACACTGATGCCCTCTCACTTGGGTCACAAGCTCACGGTACTAAGCTCGGCAGAGAGGTTTGTTTTAGTGAAGTTTATAAATATTTGATATTAAGTTCAATATATTGGTGTGGGTGGGAATGATACATACCTCACCCAGATTAGTTCAGCTTGCATTTAAGCAATATAATAATGTTATTAGCAAAGTTGCTGTATGTGAACCTATATTACAAAGAAAAGTACACTGCAAACTTGTACTCCACCCTTGAAAATTATCGTAATTGTATTCCTTCAAGTTTAAAGGCATACCAACTTATATTACTTACTCGACCACAAGAGTTGAATG